>NC_136067.1:1775693879-1775748879 GCF_964261635.1 Lissotriton helveticus | reverse complement strand
AAATTACATGCAATGGGAATATGTGTTGACATTTGTCTATAGTGCACATACTGCAATGGGTTGATGCAACTCCAACTGTATATACGCATGTGTCACAATCCTCCAATGGAATATATCTGCTTATTTCAAAAACAGTATATATTGGAATTATGTTGGACATGAATGCAAAGAAAATTCCGTCCTACTCTGTATTGTTCCTGGCGCTAATGGTGTATTATGCCTGTATAACTAAAGTGTGGTGCTTAAAAGTGATCAAATAATATAAGGATGGCTTCGTATACAAGGTATCTCCAAAAAAGTGCATTGTGCTGTTCTGTAAATAATCAAATGTCTCATCTCTACTAAGATAGGGTTTGGGAATGATTGCATATATATGTATGTAGGCATCGTATAACCAACAGTTAGTACTGATGCCCGGTTGGGATTATATCATCTTTATATGATACTGGTGCTATTTGGGTTGTGGCCCCTCAGTGTGTCAATACTTCCTCAAAGACTACTATATAGATCACAGGAAGTTATGCAGATCTTCTCCCATGTTGAGCCCTCCAGGAGCCTTACTATTAAGCTGTACTATATACCTGGATTCCATTTGTCTGAGGGTTTTTTCATTGTCGCCACCTCTCTTGTTGGGAATCACCGCATCTATTACGAAGTATTTTAGGTGTGCAAGATTTTGCACATGTGTCGTTTGAAAATGCCGCGCCACAGGGTAGCTTTGATCGGCATTGACGATGGCTCTTAGATGTTGCAAAATGCGTAGGTGGGCAGGCAGCTTGGTGCTGCTCACGTACAGCAGATTGCAACTACACCTCAGAACATACACTGCGAGTTCGGTGCGGCATGTGAAGTGGCCTCTCAGGGCTATAGGGTTTGCATCAAAAGGGGTCCAATAAGTGGTGTTATTAACCCCGAATTTGCATGCTCTGCAAGAGCTGCAACGAAAAAATCCCTTCCAGGGAGAAAGCCAGTTCTTTGTGTTGGCAGTTTCTGGGCTGTTGGTAACAAGATCATTGCGCATAGCGTATGCGCGTCTGAAAGTGACTGTCGGGACATTGGGCATTACATCTCTAAGGACTTGGTCAGTGAGAATAATCGGCAATTGTTGCTTTACTATTCTAGTGATCTGGCGTGCCTGGCGACTGTAACTTGTGATTAGTCTTATCGCCCCACTATCCCGAGTGTTGTTGGCAGTTTCCATTCTCTGTCTATTGGGATCTACGAGTTCAAGGCGATTGAGGATGTTGGCCTTTCTCCTCGCCTCGTCGAGTTTTGTTGGATTATAGCCTCTGGCTATTAATCTGGTGCTGGCTTCCTGCTGACACTGATCCCTGAGTTCTGTTGAGCTGCATAACCTATGTATCCTCAAGAACTCCCCATAGGGGATACTGGTGATGGTGTGCCGTGGGTGGAAACTTTCCGCGTGCAGGATAGTGTTTCCTGACGTGGCCTTTCTGTGTAGGCTGGTAACTATCTTGTTGTCTATAATCTCAAGTTTTACGTCAAGGAAATTGGCCAATATATATTTTTTTATATATATATATATATATATATATATATATCTAGTTATATATTTATATATTTTGTTTCCAGTAGGCAGTTATAGTTAGGGCCAACATTTCTCATAGATGAAGTGTTTTTTGTTTTGCAAGTAACATTGGCGCCGTTTGACGAATCTTCACACAATTTTAAAAACTAGCGTACAAGTTACTTTAGCTGCTGTTTGGAAAGTTTCGAAGTGGTGCGTAAAGGGGCGGGAGGGTGGGTACTACACCAAAATTGCAAGAAAGCTAGTAGTCTTGGTCCAGAAAGAGTGGGTTTTGTAATTTGATATAATAATAGTAATTCTTATTTGTAACAGGCGTAAATATCACACCCATATGGGGGCCATCAGGAATATTAAGTGAGCTATAGCCCATAGTCACATGATGCTGAGTTGCCGTCGGTGTCGGGATCGAACCATGACCCTGTGCTCTCGAGTCAACTTCTCTGGCTGCTGCGCCACACTGTTCAGTAGTTTTGGAGTAATTAAAGAAAGAAAAATATATCTATCTAGGGACACAGATCCTTTGCGGATCCACCCGGGGGCAAAGCAAAGCCCTGTCTGGCACTCACAACCTGAAAGGAAAGTTGCACCACCATTTCTCAGTCCACCCGGGAGGGAGGAAAATAATTAAACATAACATGAGGGGTCAGGATAGAGGTATCCTGACCCCAGAGGACAGTGTGGGAACCCTCATGGGCAATAAATTAAGCAATCTTTTATTTTTTGCCCGAACAGCGGATCCACCACGGCGCACAATGTGGCCCCCCAGTGTAAATTCTGCAGTGGATGCGAAACCCAAGAGGAAAAAAAATACTCCCACTAACACAACAAACCCCCACTTCGGCTGTGCGCAGCGTGGGGTTGGGTAAATGTAACACAACAAACCCCCACTTCGGCTGTGCGCAGCGTGGGGTTGGGTAAATGTAACACAACAAACCCCCACTTCGGCTGTGCGCAGCGTGGGGTTGGGTAAATGTGGGAGGTGTATGCTGAGGTGTTGGCTGGCGGGCACGCCCTGCGGCCAACCCCCACTGCACATGGCATGGCAGTGGTGGTACTAGCATACAGTCATTATATATTACTTTACGTTTAAAAAACCTCATAGAAATTCACCGAAAAAAGCAGAGGTACAGGGACTTTACAGTTAGATTGACATTTTAACCACACAAAACTATAGGAATTCAGCAGTTATAGCTAATCTTATAGTTATACTTTTGGACTACATACATTTAGAAAAGATAACATGTAACTGAACAGTGTGTATTTGGATCATATATGGAGGCCGATCCACAGACAAGCTTACATGTGCAATCTATGATGTTCATGTGCATTCATGTATATTGCAGTGCATCTCTTGTTTATTAGTCCGAGGTATGCACTGCATAAAATGTACATAAGTCGGATAAGAATAATCTAGAATTTGGTAGTTCTTTATACAACAATGTTTTCTTCTGTACAGTTGTATTACTGGTGACTGTCTTGCCTTCCTACACATCCTCTGTGACAGAAAAACACTTCTGTGCACTTTCCCTCACTTTCTAAACCACTTAGGTGCGTATCATTAGGATGCAACTTAAATGTGCATGAAAGTGTGAGAGAGGCATTGTAAAATGGTTGTGAGAACCTCCTACATGCTTTTTCATTTAACTAGCCTAACCTATGGATCTCCAACAAGTAATGTGCCTGCCAGCTGGCAGAAAGTAGCTTACAGACATGCATCCCAATCCAGCTTGTTATTAAGTGTCTGGCACTGAGAGACACTTCGTCAGTGCCTCTCAGTTCCAGACCAATAGCAGGCATGGACACACATACGCGCCAACGCATACACCCACACAACACAGACTTTGTCTGCCTTTCTCTCATATACAGGACAACTGGGACAAATGTATATAAATCTAAGCCTGATGCAGCAGATACAGTCCAGGTCCGAAGTACAACATGGACTGGAGCAGATTTACTTAAGTGCCTAGAGGTCTGTGGGGTGAGGGTTATTCACGTGTGTGTGTGCGCGCACATGCCTGCTTGTGTACCATTGTGTGTGTGTGTAACTTTTGCAGCAGATTCCTTTGGAGCTAATTTTTAGATCTTCGCCTCAGGCAGATGTAGCTGTCTGCTGGCCAGACCTGTTGTTTCCAATATTCATACAGTGGGATTTCTCACTTCACTGTTTACGATTAAATTGCTTTCCTCTCTATTACTGTGTTTGTCCCGCTGAGTAGCATTCCATGATCATGGTGTTCTGATTATTTGACTTGTATCCTTCCACCTGCTGACCATGCTTGCATTCAGGGAACTACTGTTTTTTGTAATGTAAGCACCCCATGGCGCCATATGTATTTTCTTCATCTCTCCCCTGTATGGCTGCTTCTCCTTCAGTTTCCCCAGCCTCACCCTTTGTGTTGCCTCTCCATCCATTTCCAGCTTGTCCTATACTTCCTCGTCTGTCCTTTGCTTCCCCGCCCCTCCTCATCCCTCTCATTTTTAATATTTCCCTATTTTTCCTGCTTAACCATTAACATAAGAGATCTAATTGCTTCTGTTCTGTCTACCGGTGTGATAACGAGTGTAATAATAATAATACTTTTATTTGATTTGTAAAAAAAATCATAAAAGGGTGGAACTTACCACCATGCGGTCAACATTTACATCTTTAAAACAATACAAAGTAAACTGATAACCAGTGTATACAATCAACTCTTTTCCTTCTGAGTGCAGACCTGTTGGTTGAACCTTCTCATCACTTCTGAATAGTCCAGGGTGCTAAATCATGTACAAGTGTCACCGTTATTCCCACCATTTCTCGAGAGCAGCTACATGGCTGCTGCTGACCTGGTCTCCTCTTGTAGAAATATATCAACACTCATACATTCTTGAAGAGAAGCAGATTTCACAAAAATTCAACCTCAATGGTGACCACTTACAAATATAAACATACCAGGTACCCCAGTTAAAGCTGCACTTCTGTTAATTCTCAAATTGTCTGAAATCCTTGATTGTAAATTTAAGTGTCCAGTATTTGTAAAGTGCAAACAATTACCCGAGGGTGTCAAGGCGCTGGAGGATTGAGCAAGCTATTGCCCAGAGTCACATGGTGCTGGGCTGATCTGCTGCCGGGGATAAAACCGTGAGCCCCCGGGTTCCAGAGTCAGCCGCCCTGGCCGCTGCGCCACACCTCTTCCCCTAGTAGTTACAACATTGTGGTGACCTAAGTAATATCAATCACTTCTCTTTTGGCAAATATCAGCTCTTCTTCTTTCCTGGGTAAATGTAAATTGTAAATTGATACTTGTATAGCGCACTACTCTCCCGCAAGGGTCTCAAGGCGCTTGTACAAATACCGCTGTGGAACCCATCCTGGCTTTCCCTGTGAGGTGTCCACTCCTGGGCACCCCCGAGGTGGAGGCCAGGCATCCTTAGCGTTGTGGGGGCCGTTGTGGAGATTAAGCAAGCTATTGCCCAGAGTTGCAGAGTGGGACTCCATGATTGGAATAGGCACCGAGGCGAGAATTATCAGGTCCGTAGAATTTTGAGCCCAAGACCCGCCGAGGCGGGGAATTGAACCCTGGTCCCGGGCTAGACCTCTGCATCAGGGTCTGCCGCTCTAACCATTGAGCCACACTTCTCCTCTGGGTGCAGCGATGATAGTTTCAACTTTGAATCGTGAGAATATTGAGGTGCGACAAATTTCCCACTAGCTCTGCCCTCCTATTGGCAACCATCCTTGACATTTCTACAGCATCCTCGGCCTACTTGTGACCACTCCTGCACGAGTAATAGCTACACATGGCTGGCGAGTTGATGCTTCGAGACAGACTTATTGCCTTTCCAAAATGTAAAGCTAATAGTTGAATGATAATTCATGCTGACAGGGGTGTAGTTTGGTCATTAAGATTGGGGTGTGTGAGTTTCAGCTTTTCCTACAAGCACGCTAGCATATAATGACAAAATAGATTATACGACCAGCAGGGTGCACGAGAGGGGCATACAGGGCAGTTGAAAGGGAGAGGGATGCGGATTGGTAGGGGCACTAAGTGAGAGAAAACACAATATTTTGCAAAATAACCAACATTTTTAAGGAATTTCAGGACAGAGGGAGACAGTGTATGTGTGTGTTTTTGTCTGTGTGCATGTAAAAATTCCGGGTGAAATCTGACATGCATGCTAAATTGGGAAGCCTTTATGGCTGTTTTATCTCCTTGGTGCCAGAAGCAGTCATTTGATTACTTATGTAGAAGGCATTTCATCTCGGTAGAACTTTTATGATGTAACTTCTGGTAACTATACATGACGTTAAGTTGCAGTGACTACAAATAACAATGAATGGGATGGCCAGTATTATAATCTTTTATCATGAGGTCACTGTTGAAAAGCGTAATAATTTCTGTATCTCTGATTGATTTTCATTAATGAGAAGTAGCTCCCATTGTAAAAATATTGGAGACCCATGCCCTAACAACCCTCTCAACATTTCTCTTCGACCAGTCCCTCGTCCAATCAGGCTGTAGAACTACTTGTGCATTATGTATACTGGATTTGTGTATCCTACATATCAGCCGATATATGTTACGGGCAAATGCTGACTGAATTGGGTGTAAATAAAGAATGTCCAAATTGTGACTATTTCCTGTTTCTGAAAGGTCGAGCCAAGCCTTGGACTCCCAAAGAGAAACAGCTGCCATCTTGCTCTTTTCTGGAGTAAGGAGGGAAAGATGGGTTATTATGAGTGGAACATCAAATACTCCTGCGTATTTTGTGAAAAACTGCGAATGTTTAAGAAAAACGAGTAAAATGGATTGAATAAACTAAGGATACAAAAATAAAGTAAAGGAAGTGAAAAGTGGAGTAAATAAGGAGCTAAATATGAATTTGGTTCATTGGATTCGTTTGGCTGTGCTGCTTGGAAGGGAAACCACGTGGTTCCTTCGTGTTCGGCTTTATTATGAGTTTTGCCTTCGTTACTTACCACCATGATGTGATCCAAGATGAAAATAGCCTTTGTTCCTGAAGCTTTATTCCCAATCCATCATGGGAAAGTGGATTTTTCTTGTTCCTCTAAGTCACTTCCTGTTATTCTGATATACAATTCTGCAAGAGATCACAATGCAGCCATAGGTTTCATCAGTTCTTCTCCAGTGCTTTCTCTAGTTTCTCCTGTACTTCAGCCCTGCTTTTCAGGCTTGCTGTGCTGGTCCTTTTTGAGCTAGTCTTCTCCACTTCTTACTCTTCCGTCTGCCCCCCGGGAGGTTTTTATGCTGAGATACTTTTTGGTCCTTTTAAAAAATGTGACTTACATTATAGACACCCAATTCTTCTCACTGAAAGCAAGATGGCAGCTGAGGGGGTTTCGCCCGTACCTGGGTATTGCCAAGACCAAATTGCAGAGAAGACGTGGCATCCAGCCTTGACAGTCACATGATAGTGTAAAAGTATGTCTGTAAACCTGCCCCTGGCTTGGCTTTTCAAGTGTACTATTACACCTCTTTTGTAAACGCCCATAAAGTATAAATGCACCTTCAGCATGTGTGATAGGTCTCCGCCCCTACTTTATACTTTTGTGCCTTAATTGGGCTCAGTAATTTTTCCACTACACACTTATGATTTCAATGCAGCATGGTCCTTTAGAAGAGTTTGATCTATGCATTACTGTTTATTCTCGGGGTTGGATATCGATCTTTTCTATGTCACGTGTAAGTAGCCCACCCTCTCCTCGTTGTGTTCTTTGCATACTGGTATATATAGTACTTTTGCTTCCATTATAAATAATGGGCCACATATCCCAGAATGCAAAGGAAGTTAGACAGGGTCATCTACACCCTCTTGACAAGGGACAAATTGAGATTTCTGGTTTTGTCTTTATTTTAGTTAAAAATAAAAGCCAGAACTGAAAGCTGTCAATCCCTTTGACTCTGTGATCTGACCTCTCCCACCCTCATTCCAAAGACTTACTTGGCTTTTCTTTTCCATCTGATAACTTATAATTAATATCCTCATTGCTCATACCAGATCCAATATCTTTATATTTTTCGTTGTAACTCGTCTTTTGCTCACATTAAGCATCAACCCATGCGGTTCTATTCATGTAATCCCATTCACTATTCGCTTTTACAGTATTTGATTTCAGAATTTAGATCATTCTTTAAAATAAATGTAATATTTTCATACGTCCATCTCTCTCTAGACTTGCTCTGAGTGTCTTCCCAGTAGCAGCCGGATCTGTTATACTCCTGACAATGAAATCAAAAGCCTTTTGATGTTTATTGAAGCTCTTTCATTTATAGTTACTGTTTGTTTCTTTGCATGCTTTCTGTACTTGTACAATCTGTATCACGCTGCTAATAAAACAGAGACAAAGGAGTGGTTGCTATTGAATTTTTAATCATGAAATGCAGACATATGGCTGTGCCGAGGCATATTAACACATAGTTAATGATTCACTGCTCCTCGCACACCTGGGTGCATGACGCGTTGATGTCATTGTGATCCCAGTTACCTTTGCACATATGAATTAATACGGAACTGTAGAGTCGTTCATACTAGTTTGAGCGTTTGCATGTTGAGTGATTGATTGTCCAGATTTAATCCCAAAGTTGCAAAAGCTATGCTTTGTTAATCAGGGCCGTTGTCACTTTAAGGTATCTACCAAATTATTTAAGCAGTAATGGCCGTGAGGGTAAAACTGAGTTTTATACGTGTCGCATAGTAATTAGATGTCCATGAATCATTACATAGTGATAATGCAAGAGTCTGTTCTGGATTACAGAAAAATCTATAGTATTTTCTCCTGCTTTTACTTTAAACCAAAATTTGAATTGGGACCAGACAGTAGAGGAGGTATCAATTTTCTTTACTGCACAAGAAACTTTGGCGGTTCTGCTGCTTTGTTGCAGATGATCGATTGCTCTCACACAATGTATGGCCCCTTGTGGGTTCCAGAGAGGAAGTATGGCCCTGGCATTGCAGATTCTAGAAATACAGCCATAGATAGAGATATCAGCAGTTCATTGCTGTGTCACGTAATCGCAATGCTATTGAGAATTGCACAATAGTCTGCTTTATGAATGGCCATGCGGCTGCAGCCGCTAACTTTATGAAGTGCATGCATTGCAAATAGCAACTAAATACTTTTGGCCAGACTACCCGTTCCTGTCGTGAAACTCCATAGCATAGCAATCTATTGATAATAATAATTCTTTATTGTTTGGTTACTTAAAATCTTACAATATAACATATACACCTACTATAATATAAAAAACGCTAAAATGAGGCAAAAAGGATGCAGCATCAACTTCTAAGCCAGTTACAGTAGATATGACAAAATTTTAAAACTGATTCAAACTGCGCAAAAGTTTTCATAATTATAATCTCCCAGTTTTGCTTTTACTCTCAATAAAAACTTTACAAAAGCAGAACTCATATTTATGTTGTTAGAATGCAGACACTTTATCAGAGCTTGTCTACATGTCCTTATTCCTCGTGTATTAAAACATGTTTTAAGTATAGTTTTTCTTTCGATCTGAAGTTCAGGACAAATACATAGCAAATGGACAACGTTCTCCTCGCCGGTTTTGCACAATCTGCATACTGTAGGCCCCTCCATTTTCATCCAAGGGGGAAGATGACTAAGTCCAGGAAGTACACCAAATCTTGCTTTAATAAAAATTTGCTTATTTTTTACTGACCATGGTATTTCCAAATAGACTTGTACCTGCTTTTTTGTAAACCAGTTTAATATTGGCCATGCATGTTTTCTTTTTGCCAATATATCATTATCTTGTACGAGCGACAGTTGATTTGTTGTTTGGTTAATTACCCTTTTGAATGATGCCTTGTTTATTGTATTGTTCCAAATTGGCATAACAGCAAATTCTTCTAACGCCATTTTAAGATAATTCCAGGCTTGTGATTTCGTATTGTTATTTATTTCTTGCCATAATAACTGAGACAGCAGGTTGTCATGCTCATTTTTTAACCTATTCCATGTTTTAATAAATTGGCCCTTTCTTGCGTACAGCTAGCAATCTATTCAAACATGATACTACTGACTTCATAGCTCATGAACTCTTGAGACCCTTACTGGTTATTAGTGCGCTATACAAATCCCTGATTGATTGATTGATGCACCCCATCAGATTCTGGTCTGTCAGGATTCCTGAAATCAAGGCGATGATTTATTAAACTTGACGGTGCTGCAAGTCCATAATAATGGCATGCTATATATACAAGTATCCAACATAATATAACAAGAGTTTTTCCAGGCAGAATTTAAGGAACAGAGTAAATCAGCCTAGAGGATTTACTAACCCATGTGTTGGAGCTGCAGATAGGCCAGCCAATTTCAAATGCTTCATGTGGTTAGAGAGCGCTGTTCTAGACCATGCAATCAAGTTGCTTGCCTTTAGCATATATCGGCCATTACCCGAGACTGCCACTGATTTTCCTGCAAGATATCTGATTTCAGTGTTATAGCTCTGATTTCCTACAAATCTGCACAATCTTAAACCTTCCTGTTCGTGGACGGCGACAGCATTCCACCCTAACATTATTTAAAGCCCTGTGCTCTTCAACCCTGAAGTGAGCAGCTGGTTCCATCAAGGATCTGGGTATATTCAACCTTTTCAAAGGGAGGCGTCTTCATTTTGTTGTTCTACCACTATTGACCAGCCCTGTTTGCATCACCCCTGCTGCACCCTGCCTTGTCATAGTTCCTAACCCTGACATTCCCTATACTTCTCAACACATTGCATACCGTATTATGCCTGGATGCTAGCTTAAGTGGGGGTAAGTGTGTAAGATATTCCCTAATAGAAAACATTATGAAGATGACATTGTCTCTTCTCTGTGTCTGCAATGTACCTGCCCCCAAAAAATGGGGTCCATAAGCGCCCATCTTGGTTATGTTGGGTATGTGGGATAATGTCCACAGTTTGATACCATTGCTAGGAACAACATTTCAAAATGGTTCAATGTCAGTAAGCGTACCTATCTTAGAAGAAATAGCTCACAGTGCCACAGAAAATGCTTTATTTTCGGTAATAGTTAACCACATTTCTGCATTCACCACGGCCATACATGCATATCGTTAACACACATGGTGTGCAGAATAGCAGAAACCCTTTTTATGTCCATTGCATGATATGTGCACAGGTAGAGACAAGACACCACATACGTACACACACCACCTCTTCCCCTGCCGCCCACACCACAGACCATCTATTGAGTGAAGCACTAATGTTTTCAAGATCACCGGATGGATGTGACGACCTGTGAGAAAGACAATAGTAAACTGAAAGTTCAAAGCATAATCTCGTCAAAAATAGGTGTTGTTCTTGATAGGTCTATATGTGTAAGGTGTTTCCGCTCACAGTACACTATTAATGATAACTTCGCCGCAGATGTTAGCAGTTTTTTTCTCTCATTAGCATCAATTGTTAAAATGCAAAAGAGCCTCTAATAAAAAAAAAAGACAATGCTGCAAAAACAACTACTTAATTATTTAAGTTGCAATAACTTTGGAATGCCCTAAGGCAATCGCAAGAGAGAACACAAAATACGAGGGGGTTCTTTGTGGGATTATAAACGTGAATTGGAGCGGTGCCAGCCGGAGCGCACAGTCCGTCCATTAGTAAGTGGTTAACAATATCAACCAGCTGCACAGACACTGATAAACATGTGCCTTGTCTCAAAAACACAAATAAATGAGCTGAGCTGAAATAATACAAGGCAGCTGCCGCTGTGTTTTTGTTACCTTTACTGAGCTTCTTATGGGAACATACAAGGTCGTTAACTGCGAAATGAAGCCCAAGCACATGTTCTCTGTTACCAGGTCATAAACAATAGTTAGCAGTAAGTTTTTTAAGTTATTGACGTTTTTCCATAACGCTAGGCTTCTAGGCGACAAACGTCCAAGCCAGAAGCCAAGAGCAAGATAAGGTCAAAGGAGGAAGTTAAAAGGCCAAGAGAACAACCCGTTGTGAAAAGGGAGAGAAAATTGGAAAGTGAGTTGGGGACCAAAAACCCAAGAAATCGAAAGAAAGGTCATAAATTTACTTTTTTTGATTGCGTTCGCATTCAGTGCAATTCCCCATGTAAGGAAATGAAAATGGGATTGAAACAATCACGCAACACTTGCACACACACACACACACTTGTAAAAGGCATTGCTTAGAATTTTCTGAAAAAAAATATACGCAGTAAATGAGGATATGTAGTAATTTTGAACCTCTGGCACCGAGGGGTTCTGAAGTAGACAATATTTTTGAGACAGTTGTTAGTCTTTGCTCAGAGATTGTTTTCTATTAAATGCGACCAAGGGAGTAGCCAGAAAATGAACCCCCCCTACTTTGAACCAAGTGTGACACTTACGGCAACCAAGCAAGGGAAGCAAGTCATTGCTACGCTCCCCAGAAGAGTTCTCTTGTCTCATCCATCCAAGCATCTATATCCATTCATCCTTTCACCCTTACATGCACCCACTGATATCCATCATTTCAGATTTAAATTCTGTCATCCGTTCTTTATTTCATCCATATTTCAGTCTTTCACAATTCCGTCCATCCGCCTAAACATCCATAGCCAAATCTATCCATCTCCAAACACATCCAATAAACAATCCATCTTTTCACTCATCCATCACTCCATCCACCCTTTCACTCATCCATCATTTCACTCATCCATCCAGCCATCCTTTCACTCCATCCATCAACCCATTCACTCCATCCATCTTCCCTTTCACTTATCCATTCACCCTTCCATTTGTTCATCCATCCTTTCATTCAGCCATCATTTTACTCATCCTACCATCCATTCACTCATCCTACCATCCATTCACTCTTTCTACCATCCATTCATCATCCATCCACCCTTTCATTCATCATCCATCCACCCTTTCATTCATCATCCATCCACCCTTTCATCCATCTATTCATCCACCCCCCTTTCATTCATCGTTTCACTCAGCCATCATTACATCCATCCTTTCACTCATCTGTCTGCCCTTTTAGTTAGCCAGCCATCCTTTCACTCATCCTTCCATCCATCCTCCCTTTCACTCATCCGTCCACCCTTTCACATATCCATTCATTCTTTCACTCATCCATGCATCCTTTCAGTCATCGATCCACCCATCATCCATTTACTCTTTTGCTTGTCATCTTCTCACTCACTCATGTATCGATCTTTTCATTCACTCATCCATCCATCCTTTCTTTCATCCTACGGTCTGTCCATGCATCCATCCATCCATCATCCATTGTTAGAATATATATTTTAAAAAAAAGACTTACCTGAAGCCGACGGCTGCCTCCAGCGTCGCGCTTCCTCTTCTCTTCCTGGTCCCGGCAGCCCCTGGGACAGACCCCCATCCACTCCCCACACTGTTCTCCTAGGAGAGCGGCACAGGGATTGCCCTGAGTGGGCTGAAAAGACGATCCTCTCAGGCCAGAGAGTCTGTGGGGGTTTCTCCAGCCCGGCTGCCCAATGCAGACAGGCTGGAAAAACCTAAGTACGCATGTGTGTTTTGGTCTGCCTGAGATGGGCGGCCAAACATATGCGCACTTAGGATGGGGTCGCATAGCACTCCTCTTCCTGTGCCCCACCCCTCCCTGCACAAGCTGGCTCAGAGCCAGCACATGAAAAATAAAACAATGCTAGAACATTTTTGTGCTGACTCTGAGCCAGGCAGGGGTCCGACGCTCCACTGCCATTGTGGAGGAGACGCCCCTGGTTAAGAGGCACTGGAAGGTGCTTTGGGACAACATCCAGGGCATCACCAAGTCTGCCATTTGCTGCCCAGCACGCCATGGAGGAGTCAAACACCTCCCTGGTTTGTCTATGAGGGTTCTCGAGGTGTGCTGTAGGCTTTTCTGGAGAATTTGATATGGGACACCTACATCGAGCATGCCAAAAGGAAGATTGTCCCCATCATGCATGTGATGAATGCCCTTAAATGCCCGGGGCGCACTCTATGAATTTGGCAGCTAAATACTCTACTTACTCCCCAAAACAATGTTTGCAGAAATTAATCTATCCCTCATTTGATTTCAGAGACCCCCCAAATAGCTCCTGGGCATCTTATAATATCAATGACATCAAAACTGAAACAATATTTTTGAGCAGCCCTAAGTCCAGATTTTTCATTGTCCTCCACACAGAGCAAATTGTGTTTATTATTATCAGCATCATAACCACTTATAAAGTACAACAGTCAAAATCTGAAACAATCCTAGGCAAGTGTTGAGGGCTAAGGAAAGGTACAATTTTAAAATCCAGGTTTCTATGGCCTCATAAAAGGCCATGTGGTTAGAAGTGCTCCACATTTGAGGGGTGAATAGGTCTAAGTGTTTGGATGTAAGAAAAATAAAGGTGTGGGTGCCTGAATGTGACCAGTGGAAATGAAGGGAAGTTAGGAGATTGATGGTGAAAAAGTAAGGGCATAAAGCGTTGCTGTAGTAGTGCAACTTAGAAGTGTTATGGTTTAAGCTTGGTGGGCCAATCAAAATGATTTGTGTTGCTTGGTCACAGACACTCAGCAGAGGGTAGGCAGCTAGTGCGAGAAGCCAAGAAAACGATGGTCTGATTTCTTTTTAAGGCTCCTGGGTGACCGTACATAATCCACCCATGTCCAGCCGAAATGTCTGGGACTCGAGTTCGACCTCCCATTCAGAATCAAAGTCCTGGAGGGAGAAGGCCTCTTCTTCCTCCGCTGCCATTTGTTCCTGCTCCTGGTCAGTGTCCTCACCAAAGATATCATGGGTGCCCTGGATACTTTGTCGCTGCATGTCTTACTGTCGAGTCTTTTTAGAACTGAACGACCGAAAACATCACAGTTTTCCTATTTATGCTCCAGGGAGAAACAGAGATTACAGACCTTATACTAGTCGGTACGTGAATATTTGGAGTGTCATCGAGGACAGAATTGAAACAGCATCCGTTCCATCTGCAGAAGCCTGGACGCTGGTTCTTGAAGTAGAAGCAGAGGAAAGGTAGGTCTGGCGTCACTTCCGCCCGCTGAACCGTCAGCAGCTTCTCCAACATTTGCCCCCAAGCCTCTAAACCACACTCTGCATTCTCATCCGTGCGAACTAAGCGCAGGTGACGCTTCTCAGCCACACCCCATTCACACACATCAGTCCTCCTTTTATCCAGCCGGAGAGATGCAGGGTGCGTCCAGTGTATGGCAATACAGCATTTGGCCAGCACAAGTCCCAATAGGGCAAATCTTTATTGCATATGGGTCCCTGGCCTAGGGACCGGAAGAACCCCCAGGAGACCATGCTTAATTGACGCCTCAACAGAAACTCCTGTGTCCCCTGCAATATGCAACCCGGACCAGTATATCTGGAGTTGAGTACAATCCCAAGTCATGTGTAGGAAAGTTGCGGGCTCTTACCGCAGGGGCCAATGAGTGCACTGCGCTAAATCTAGACAATCTATGAGGGGTCAAGTATGTGCAATGCAAATAATAAAATTGCATACGTTTAAAGTGAGCATTGCTGGCCACCTCCCGGACCCATGCAAATGCTCATCGCCACTCCCCCTCCGTATGTGGTGATGTCAGGCCTGTTAGCCATCTAACTTGGATCTTTGATAAGTCAATCCTACGATCTCCCTTCAAGGTTTTATACAAGCGGGAGATCAGTCCCCTGAAGGAGCCCGGGTCGAGTATTAACACCAAAGTGTGTGACTCCACGGGTTCCTCCGGGAACGTCATCCATATCCCGCATGCTGTGCGTGATATTTTTGCATGCTGCAAAAAGTGAACCTTCGGGACCTGATAATAATCCCTCGCATCTGTAAAGGAATGGAAAATCCTGTTGAAGTATAGGTCACCTCCAGCCACACATCCCCCCTCATACCACCTCGCAAGGTCCATCACTGTTTGTATGTGATGGAAGCTGTGGACCAGAGGAGGGGGGACAATTGTGCATACAGATCTCTATGCAGGAACCAAGGTAACCGCCTGTTCCCAGGCCCCTGGGACCTGACAAACCACGAACAGACAATCCAGAGGGGTCCGTGAACCCATCATGAGGTATGTCAGAAGTTCTACCCCGTGCCCCAAACCGCCAACAATGCCTTTTCTGTGTTCAGACCCTCAGCGCACCACTTATTCAGGGAGCAGTACCTTGGGGGGTGTCCTCTATGATATCACCCATGCTAGCATCAGAATTAGAGGGGGTAACTTCTTCCACTAGCATCCTCGCTTCTTCATGTTCAGCCTGCGACAGCGATGGATCCATTCAAAGTGGCTGCCTCCCCTCGCCATCCGAGTCCAACTGTTCCAAGTCTAAGGAGCCATCCTGGTGTACCACAACTTGCTGGGAGAAACAGGATGCATGCCTGCCTCGCCATCCTCATCTATTCGCCCTTCGCAAGCTCTGTGCATCTGGTGGTCGCCCATCTGTCCCCCTCGAGGCCAGAGTCCGTCCCTCGCTCCGCATCTCCAGCCAATCCCAGGGAGCCTCAGGAGTAGTAAAAAGAAATGAGTGCTCCCTACATGGACGAACTTTAGTTTGGCAGGGTAGAGTAGCATATACTGCAGGTTCATCGTGATCAGCTTTTGTTTCACTCCAACAACTGTTGTTGTACCAAACATGTATAGTCTGGAAACATACAAATGGTATGCTTGTCAAAAGTGGGGTCATGATCTCAACGTGCTTCTCTGAGGAAGCAGTCTTGGTGCCTGTAATTTAAGATCTTGGCAACAAGCGTGCAAGATAAAGAGCCCACCGTAGGTGCCAGCCCCAAGGGCACGATCGGCAAGTTCAGCCACAAAAAAGGAGGATGAAGGGGCTGCTGAGAACAAGGTATTAATCCAATTTTTGACAAATAGTTATGGGGTCTTACCCTCCACTTCCTCCGGGAACCCAAGAAACCTAAGATTGTATCTCTGGGAGTGGCCTTCTGCATCCTCAGCACTGTGTCCCAAGGCTGCTGTTTTAGCAGACAGAACAGTGAAGGCCGCCTTCGGAGCAGAGACCTCACCCTGCAGTTCAGACACGCTTCGCACAGTGGTGAGGGACCTCTCCGCTACTGTGCGGAGGGCGATCTGCAAGAGTCCCATATCTAGACATGCAGTGTCTATCTTGGCCTGCACAGCTGCACTTGAGGTCTCTATAGCTCCAAGTATTTGAGCCCCAGTAGGGTCCATATGTGCACTCTCAGCATCCAGGGGAGATTCCCTTGAGTGGTCTGTCCTCAGCATCTTCCATGCCCCTTTCCTGTATACTGGTACATTTTAGTCTGCTGCGCCCCCCTCTGCAGTCTGTCCTTGCCCATGGCGACTCACTCTAGAGCAAAGAATATGTTGCAGCACAACAAAGTTACAGCCTTGGAGATAATCCAGGCCTTTTGTCGCCACGTTTTCATCCAGTTTGCACAGAGGGCATTCCAGGGACAATGCAAAAGCACAGAGGGAGGGGGGCAAGGGGCAGACTGGACCCCAGCGAGCCACGGGCCGTGCCACTAACTACGCAAGGGACCAGTCCTCCGCTAGACCAGAGGAGCTATGGGCAATCCACTGCATTCAGAGTGCAGTCCATGAGGCCAAGTCTCACAATAGGAGATCTGCAGCAACCACAAATGTCTCAAAGATGCCTCACAGTAAGTTCTCAAACTAGCCAGCGTGGGACTAGTGTTGTGCACCACCAGGAGCAGCGCTGCTGCCGCTGCTTCAGCAGTAGGGGATGTCTTCAATAGGGCTTTCAGTAGATGCCCAGATACTCCAACTCAACAGCCCAATGGCCGCCTATGCAGCAGTCCAGTTTCGTGGCTTATTTTAGTATGTCTCAGCACAATGCGTCTCATGGGCCTGCAGTGCTCACACATGTACGTTGCTCGTGCCCCTCTTATGTATGCAGTAGGTTCAAAGGGCCAATTCCCGCCCCCACAGGGTGACCACATACCCCGCCGGGCCCCCAGCGGACCTTCCACTCCAAGGTCCACAAGGCATAGGGGTGAGACAGAGGGGCCCACCAAGCCAGTACTACTGTAGCACATAGCGGCGGCAGCGATGAGGTCCCTGCGCCTCCACCAGGCCCTGCTTTCCTCTCACAGGTTCAAGTGCACCAGGCCCCCCCTACCTTCGCGTTCTCACTCCGTCTGAGGGCACCTTTCCTCCAGCTGCCGGCGCCGGTTTCCAACCCCGCCGGGCTCCTGACCACTGCCCATCCGGTGATCGCTTCCAACACTCTGCCCTCCACGCAGTCGGCCCCTTTGTAGTCACCTGGTAGAACTAGCATTGTGACCCAGCTTCGGAACCGCACCCCGCTAGTGACTATCCAGCCACGTGCCTATGCCGGGTCGACAGCAGGCACCCGGCGTAGGCACGAGTGGGCTGCCGCGACCTGCGGCAGGTCTCAGCTATGCTCCAGATCCGTAGCTGCAATACAGGCATCATCTGCCCCCAGTCTCCAGTTTCACCATAGTCGAGGGGGTGCCATTTTGTGTAAAATGCAGCAGGATGGGCAGGATTTTGTAGGATGAACAGTGGGCTGGCCTCAGAGCTCCCTAAAGCGCATCTGCTGCAGTTATGTAACTTATCCCTAAATCATGTAGTGGCTGGCAGACCTGTCCTTGGCCTCACAGAAATTGAAATCACTCATTGTTACCATTGCCATTTTGCCATGTATTCTAAATCAATGCCTCAACACCTAGGAGCAATTACGTTTTACAGTGTGTGCGATATGGCCAATTTGAACATAATTATAAAGAATAGTGTTACTGCCAGAAGAGGGAGAGGGAGTGGGGAGAGTAAATCATGAGAGGGAGGAAAAGAACAGGAATGAGACAGAGCAAGGACCGTGTAAGAGAATTAAAATTAATGATAGAATAAAAAGATGAGCCGGGTGGGGGGGGTGATACTAAAGTATGTAATCCTGAATATACCAAACATTTAATCAAATATGTGTTTTGTTTTATAGCAGCGTGAAGCTTCCTGTGACATTGAATAGGCTTGTAAACTTTTGTGGTTTAATTAGGCCCAGAAGCCACAGAGCTTAGTGTTGTACCTTATACATTTACAACAGCATAACCTTGTTTGCAAACCTAGCATGGAAAGAGGGACTTTGTGAGAATAATAAGGCCAGTACTGTGTACTGAATGATATCTTCTCCTCAAGGCCATTTGTGCTTCCTTGAGCTCAACTCCGACAAGACAGAAGTACTAATCTTCGGGAAGAACACTTCCGTATGGGACCACAGCTGGTGTCCAGCAGAACTTGGACAAACATCCACCCCTACAGACCAAGCATGCAATCTAGGTGTCATCCTCGACAGCGAACTGACCGTGAAACGACAAGGCAACACAGTTGCCTCCTCCTACTTCCACACGCACTGCACGCTCCCCAGAATCTTCAAATGGATCCCACTCAACACTGAAAGACCGTCCCTCAGGCCCTCATCGCCAGCCGCCTCTGCTACGGAAATGCTCTCCATGGAAACACTTTCTATGCCGGCAGCTTCACCCAGCATCTCAAAAGACTCCAGACCATCCAGAAGGCAGCAACCGGGCTCATTCTGGACCTCACTAAATAGACCCACATCCCCCCCCCCCCACCTCAGAAACCGCCACTTCCTCCCCATCCAGAAGTAATGCCTGTTCAATATCCTCATGTATGTCTACATAGCTCTGCACGATCAGGGACCGGCCTCCATCAACCATGCCTGTTCCACCTACCCGCAAGACTCCTACTCTCCTCTTCACTAGCCTTTGTGCACACCCCCTGCACCCATCGCAGCCATAGGAGTGTCCACTCCTTCACCCACATTGTCGGCAAGACCTGGAACGACCTACCCCTCCATCTTTGACCAGCACCCTCCCTGGTGGACTTAAGGAAGAAACTCGAGACCTGGCTCTTCGACGGAGACGTCACTTCCACAGCACACAGATACCCCTAGGGGTGACAGTGCTGCACTAATAAAATGCTGATTGATTGAGGGAAAGATCTTGAGACCTGCACATTCGATATATTTTTGCTGAGAGTAACATGTTTCTGTCACAAGATCACATTTCATCGACTTTTACTGAGAGACAATACATATATATATATATATGTACTAGGTTGAGTTTGTATGATTTTAGCTCTTAATGCCAAATTCTTTTTCTAGCTAGAGCACTGGTCAATTGAAGTGTTACTTGTCTTTGATATTTTCCTTAGCTCCCTGCAATTTAGCATTAAACACTAGTTGGAATGTAGGTTTCCCTACATGTTGTGTTTTTTTAAAAAGAGAAAGAAGAAGAGAACTACGAATAGAAGGGATAGGGCAGGAATGCGGGCGAAAGAGCAGCAGAGTTACTAATAAGAAGCTAGAGCAAGAATTGTATATGAAAACAAGAGATGAAGGAGAAAGAGAGAGGAGGCAGAAGATATAAACACAGAAGCCCAGAATCCGACCAGTCTGGGAATATGTGATTGTTATTACTGTATCCATAATTACTGATCTTGTATTGGTAACTCAAGGGTAGGATAATACCACAGGATGGATGTATGACATGACAACGCGGACTTTTACCAAACGCTGCCATTACAACGCTGCTTTTACAATGCAAGTCGTTATGCTGTAGGCGCTGGGCGCTGGATAGTGGAATAGTTTCATTTTCTATTCCAACTCCAGCCCACGTTACAGTAGGGAAGGTGGTGGAATAGAAAATTAAACTATTCCTTTTCCAACAGCGCCCTCCAGCGCAAGTCGTTGTAACGACTTGCGTTGTAAAAGCAGCGTCGTAATGGCAGCGCGGGGTAAAGCCCGCGTTGTCATGGCTGCTTACCCACAGGATTATGTGTAATCCCCAAAAGACGCACTGTGAAACAACATGGGGAAACCGACGTTACCCCAGCGACTTGCTCATGTCATTCCCCAATCATGTGCCTTTTTTGTGGGACACATGCTACCATGTGTGACCTTGTGGATGTGTTCCCCTATTACCCCCAGTAACTGCGCATGCAAGACTACTGCGTGCAGAATTGCTGCATGAGCTTAAATACCAATTAGTTAGAAACTTAGATTCCTGTCATATTGGTATTATTTATGAGGCAACTTGGTAGATGGGCCAAAAAGTGAGACACAAACACATTAAAAAACTGACAGGATTTTCTAACATTCATTGAGACATACTCTGGAGGCGAGACCGAATTTACAGGTAAACATTAAAATGCAGGAAGCAAGTGCAATACCGTATTACTTTTCTTTCCTCAGTGGAGGTCACACATCATGAGAGCCTTGCTTACTAGTAGCCGGTGTGATGTTACACTACTGGCAGGAGTGCACATTGCAGAATAATTTGAAATTATTCTCAATGCATTACCATGCTACTGTATGATGGATGTATGGCACACTGGACTACTTCTTACATATCTAGAAACAGCTGAGTAGGCGGCCGAACACACAAATTGAAATGAGATGTTTGCTCTTTGCCAAGTTTGGTATCCCATTCGCTATCACTGTTGGGGGTAGGGGCACATCTCACCAGAGGCTATTTCCTTCACTTGCCTGGATTGCTTGATGTTACACTGACCACTGAGGCACAGGTTACCACACGCACACACACACGTCTTTATACACACACACACATACACTGTATTTCCTTCACTTGCCTGCATTGCTTGATGTCACACTGACCACTGATGCACGGGTTGGCACGTCTCAGGACCTCAGAGTGTTGTCTTGGCTAACTTTTTTCGAGTTTTCTGTATATTCTCTCCCTCTCTCTCTCTCTCTCTGCCACTCTCTCTCTCTCTATCTCTCTCTCTCTGCCTCTATCACCTCCCCCCACCCCCTTGTCTAGCATGCTGATGCACCAATCTCTCACTTGGAATTTTGTGGGCTTTACACCATCTGCACAAATATACATATACACCAGGATCTTCGGCAAAAAATAAACACACGAGCCTGCAGAAGACCAGAAAAGCAAACGATGAAATATGGTACTTTCCGGTGTACAAATTCCTTCTGACAACACACAAAATACAGAGAGAGAAAAATAGAAACCATGCGTCATAAATAGACTAAGGCTTTACTTCAAAGCGTGTCTTGAAAGTACTTTAGTCTGTATGTTTTCTAATTTACTATTCACAAGCACTGTTTGCTTGTTTACTGTTGTATACCAGGGCAGAATTATATTCATGTGCAGGTTTTATTTTCCCTGAAAGATTATTTATGTTGCTAGAATGATTGATAGAATCTTTTGGTAATTATTGATTTGCATAAAATAGGCTCAGTGCTCCATACTTAGACTGATATACATTGTACATGATGTACAGCAATAGACTCAAGGTTATGTGGAGGCAGGAAGCGTGATGTGTTTTATTCGAATGTCACATTTGTATAGACTTCGTCTGAGGCCATCAATCGATCACAGAATGATGAGAGTAAGAGGCTAACTGTCTTGCTCTGTTTATTTAAGAGACAAACTGTTTATAGGGAGGTGAAGTGGTCCAGAGGCCAAGTACCAGCTTTAGCTCATGGGGACGTGGGTTTGAATCCTAGCCTTGATACCTGACAGAAACTCGTCTGTTTCCTAGGAATTACTTAAACTCTCTGGGTCTTCCAAATGTAAACATGAGAAGTGCAATTTTAAATATGTGAAGTGCATATTTGCACTTGATGCACATGATCCCGAATCGTTTCCAAGCGCTACCCATAAATCACAGAGCTCTGTTGCTCCCCAAGTAGGTTTGCTCTATAAGAATACCTATGCACAAATACATATTCTCAATCCAAATAACTGACCAACATATCCACCACTCAAATTACTTTCATATTTCACTATTCTAATTCACCACTAATTCTTTGTGGGTTCCGAAGTAGCGTGCTACACACCGAAAAAGCGCATCAACTCCCCATCAAGAGTAGCAAGCGCTATATAAATGCAAACCTTTTTCCCTCTTCCATCCCTCCACTATCCTTCTCAATCCTAATAACTGACTAACAGATCCACCACTCAAATCACTTTCATATTTCACTATACTAATTCGCCACTAATCCTTTATGGCTTCCGGAGTAGCATGCTACTCGCTGTAAAAGCACTTCAACGCCTTTGTTGGGGGTAGTAAATGCTATATAAATGCAATTACAATACAATATATTGTAACCTATGTGGGTAATGTTGGGTGAGGGCCAGATAGGGGTGCATCAATTGTCTGCTGAACGATTTGGTGCCTCACTTAGTGTGTCAGTGATTCAGAACAGTGTAAGGTATTTAAAGGTGCGCATATTGATATATGCCATCTGTGGTCTCCACGTATGGATTATTCCATGTAAACTTGTAAGGCAATCCTTCATTGAGTGGGGTCTTATTTGGCTGGAAGAGTGTGGTAAGTGCAAAGAGCATTAGGGCTCCTCTGAGCTTATAGCTGCTTGTGAATATTTCTTATTGTTGCTTGAGCGATGTCCAAAATTTGGATGTCTGTACTGCAAAGCAGGTCCCATCAATGCTGGACTTATTGAAGTGGGGAACGGTAAAAAACTGTCCAGTTTGGATCTGAGGCTCCTCCTTGAGTAATAGGGGCAGAGTTTATGTTGTACAAAGATCAGCCCAATTGGCCCAATAGCCATTGCAGAGTTTCTTAAATGAGACAATTCCTTCCAAGGGAAGCCAGTGAAGAGACTGGAAGTGCGGCTGATTGATCATGGGTTTATAGGTAACGAACCTGTCTGAAAGTGGTGTTTTGGGGGCACGTATGAGGGGTACGAAGACTCATGCACCTATTTATAATTTGCTGGCATAATCGAGGTGGGGGTCAGAAAAGGATCAATTTGTTGGTGACATGAATCCATGAAGAAACCAACGAGTGGCAAATTGTCGATTCTTTTGCAGTGTCCCACTCTTAAAGTCCTGCTACCCTAAAATTAAGAGATGCACATATATTCACAATCTTGTGCTCAGGCCTATTTGCTATATAAGAAACTGTGAAATAGAAAATTGAGAATAGCAGATTTTGCCCTTAAACTATCACAAAGATAACAGAGCTCCAAGAAGATGCTATAGGATTTGGTCAGTACAATGGAGATGAAGAAGCATGGTGTGCGGAGAAGGAACAAGCACGCGGAGAAAGGAGGCATGGATAAGTGTGACTGAAGAGGAAGAATGTTTGAATGATGATGGAAGGGCAAATAAGGATAACCGTAGAAAGGATCTATGTTGAGGAAGATGTATGATGGGAAGAGAGGAAAATGGATGGTGGTGGACTGATAGTGGAAGGTAAATGAGGAGGCATGGAAGAAGGACTAGGGGGACAAAAGAGTCGGCTAGAAGGTGGTCTGATGCATTTAAGATGAGAGAAGGAGAATTTGAAAAGAGAATGTGGGCTAAGAGAGAAGAAAAGAGGAATGACAACAGAAAATGGGCAGCTGATGGAAAAAGAATCAGAGAAGTATGGGCTTCCTCCTGATTAGCTTTTGACCACATTTTTAGGCTTGTCAAACATCTTAGAATATGATATGAAGACAGTTCTTTTTACTTTAAAATCAACTTTGAAATTAGGTATTTAACAGTGCCAGCACATTTAATTCCACCTAATTTGCTCATATAGTAAAGCAAATTAACTCAGAAAGGGACTGAATAAATGAGGGTTAAGGGAATTTAACAAAAGGAGTGCTGGGGAGAAAGGTGTTTGGATGAAGAAGGGGATATTGTTTACGTAAACTGGGAGGAAAGCTGAAGCAGTGAGAGGAAAGTAGGAGTTTGTGGAAAGTATTCGGTAGGACTGAAAAAATGGAAGAAATGGGCTCCTGATGTGAAAAGAAGAAATTAAGACTGAGGGGCTTAGGACCAGGGAAAAGAAAAAGAGGGACAAGGAGAGCATCATCATTTTGCAATATGGAACCTGTGGTTTTACCTTTCTTATTCAAACAAAGGATTTAAATATCATCGCGTGCATATTGCTGCTGGATTAAAACCCAGTACTAACTTTTGGTCTCACATGCTACATAGCACCAGATGGCAATTATGGATTAGTTTATGTTTTGTTGTGTTCAAGCTGCACATTCTAGTACAATATACATTTTGAAATCTGTGGCATATTTTGGGTGCACAATTGAAGTAAGTGGTTACATCAAAGCAGAGGCCCTTAGAAGTGTGCCACTGTAATCCGCAGGTGCGGTGGCTTCATGACAGATAATCATAATTAGGACTCCCGATTATATGTTATTTATTTTTTGGAAGAACACCTGTAGAAGATAAATCAATGCACGTATATGAAAATATGCAGATTTCAGTATCAGCCTTGTGCATATCTACTGCTGTTTAAGCCTCTTTACTAAAATCCATGTTTTTTTACCACTTTACCTATGAATTCCCACAACTATTGGCCTTGCAGTCATAGCAAAGTGTATTTAGAATCACTCAAAAGCTCTCAATTTCCGTTTTTATCCACAATTAAAAATAAATACAGACAAGAAAATAAATGTTTTTCTGCTTATATTTATCTGTAAAAATAAGAAAAAACAGAATACAGGGAGCCTTAATCATAATAAACTTGTGTTCACAGCTAAGCTGACATCATCCACTTTACATTGAGAAGTGGTTCTCCTCTTTTTGTCAGGTGACCTGTCGTTATAAAAAGAGAACGGTTGCACAATGCAACCTTGAAGTGTTTGCTTATAGCTTGATTATGTTAAAGAATTGTAGAAAACGTTGTTAAACAGTAACAGAGCATTGTTTGCCAGCACCAATCACTGGCACCAAACCATACAAAAATGGATCAAAGGAATTATCATTTAGATTTGGTTCATATCCACACACACACACACACACCTCCTCCCTCCATATCCAGAAATTCGGAAGTCATGTTCATCAGTGCAGTTTTGTATGAGTTTTATTTTTCCAAAACGATTAAGTGTTTGGTATATAATTTACAAAGCACCCACTAACCAAACATGGCATTAAGTCAAGAAATGAACTGTTTAGTTCCGTCTAAACACAAGCTGCGCCAGTTCCCTCTGAATTCTGGCAACAGTGAAGCTAAGATAGTGCCAGCAGCATGCTTACTTGTTTGAAGTTTGCCTTCAATGCTGCCTAAAGCGGTGCAAAAGGGGGTGGTGATGGACGGAGCATCTGAATTAATCAAACACTCACACCCAGTCAAAAGATCTGGGTTTAATCCATCACCGTTCTTTAGCCCACTCTGCCACCCCAGTTCAGACATGGCTATATGCAAATCAGTCTGACCCTGTGCCTCATGAGAACAGTCCAGCCCGAACTGCCAAGCCATGTCTTCCCTGGACCGGAAACAAGCTTCCGAGGACCGGTTTCTGGCATTCCAGCCGTCTTCAGCCCGGCTTGCTTGAATCCAGTGGCAAAGTGAGCAAACCACTCATGTCTGAGCATACCCTGCCACACGTATGGCGGCCAAAAGTGGTACAAAAGGGGCAGGGTATGCCATGTATAGCCAAGTCTGATCTGGGGTGGCAGAGTGGGCTAAAGAACGGTGATGGATTAAACCCAGATCTTTTGACTGGGTGTGAGTGTTTGATTGGTTCAGGTGCTCCGTCCATCACCACCCCCTTTTGTACTTCAATGCTGCCTAAGCATCAAAATGGTTAGATGGTGCTGTGAAGATTAAGTAGGGAGGCAAACACTGTTGTACACAAGCTACCTGGCAGCGGAGGGTCTCAGAGGTTATCCTGTGACTGAGGAAGAGCAGCAAGTGCATCTAAGGTACAAGATAGGCCATCATGGGAAATCAGCTCTTGTGTGGAGGGCTGAAGACAGTGGTGGGGCTGGCATCCACACCATATCTCTGCACCACCAGTGTAATGAAACTGAAACTGAAACATAATGCTTGGGGCTGGTTACATTTATACCTTGCGTCCTAGGAGAAGTGTCTCCCAGAGATTCAGTCAATGCCACATAACAAAGGAGTGCATTCCTAAAAGTCATTACTCATCCTTGTTGGAACTACTTAGTCCCATGATCAAGGGGTACATTTTCGAGCAGAGGACACTGCAAACCTTCCCAGAGGAGAATAGGCTGTGTGGCCTCACTTGAGGTGCTCCATAAAATAGGGTCTGTGTGAAAACAAGAATTGCTACCTCTGAATGTGAACTATACTCACTCGTATTGTTAGAGACCAGCAACAAACAAAGGAAATGTGAGGAGACAAAAGTTGAGTGATGTACAGGGACTCACGGCTATACTCATACTATTGAAACAGAGCTTTAACCGTGTGTTGTGAGGTCCACTGGGCAGTTTAAGCAAAGGGTTATAAGAGTTGAGAACATAATAAAAACAACTGTGGATCTAATGGCCTCAACAATTACTGTCTTATTTCATGAGTCACATTTGTAGCCAAAATCCTTGAAAGCTGTGTCAGTGTGCAACTAACTCAATTTGTAAAGGACAACTATCTGCTTGACGGGTTGCAGTCCTGGTTCAGGGATAGTCTGAGGCTAGGACGGAGGAGCTTACCCCCACATCTCTCAGAGTAGGAAGAATAAAATGATAATCACATTGTTATTATCATTTTATTTTTCAGAGCTATGGGGCTGGGTTAGGGCTGGATGGGGCTGGGATCATAGGGGGAGGAGTGGTGGGCACACTCTAAGGGTGCATGGCAGCTTGGCCGGCCTTCTTGGGCCGGCCAAAGGGTCATGCACACTTTGCATGTTCCCCACCAGTCTGTAATGCACAGCCTGGAGGGGAAACATGCACAGGCTCCTAGTCCCCGTCTAAGTGCCGAACCACAGTGCTCAGACCAATCGCAGCGCTGCATGCAGCATTGCTTGCAGCATTGTGGTTGACGTAGGGGAACCTGTGTGCTTCCAGAACTCGTCAGGAAGCGAAGCTGAGGAGAGACGGCGACCGTGAGATGGTAAGTGTTTTTTTAAATATTTCCCCCCGCCCCTCCCTTTCCCGTTCTCTACCAGCCACCACTTCTTGATCTCTTGGTTGCTTTTGATACCGTCAATCATGAAATCCTCATTCACATCCTAAATTATTGCATAGGTCTCAGAGCAACAGTACTGAAATGGTTCAAATCCTACCTAGAAAACTACTCACATTTTAATGAAAGTAGACCATGCTCTATCTCTCAAGGATCTGTGTTAGCTCCCACGTTATTCAATGTGTATCTTCAACCTCTGGGCACTCCCATTAAAGAGTCTAGCATTTCACCACTATTGAGACAACACTAAGTTATTCTTGAAAGTTTATCGTCCACTGATATATCTCGTTTTACATTAACAATGGAGAAAATGCAGTCTTGACTGACAACTCACCATCTCAAGTTTCATCCACACAAGACTGAGTTGGTCCTCTTTTCGCCTTCGAAATTCTCTTTGCCAGTTCAAGAGTAGCTATATTCCACCAATGTCCCTGGCTTACGCCAAATCTCTCAGTTCAGCACTGGACAGTAGGATGAATTGCATTGATTACATCAATTTGGCTGCTAAAAATGCTAATTACCAACATAAACTTATTAGTGAGATCATATTCTTCATTCCTGAGAAAAACCGTAAAGTAGTAATTCAAGCTATGGTTCTCTCTGCACCTGGCCACGGGAATGCTATATTTCCCCTAGTGCCAAAATGTACCTGACCCTCATCAAATCCTCATGGAATGCTGCTGCTCGCCTGGCTGTTTTGACCCCATCTTTCCTGTCCTGTCATATCTAGTCTGGCTTCCCATTGAACAGAGAGCCATGCATTAGTCACAAGAGTATTCATGTTGACCAGTTGCATTACTTAGCAAACAAACTGAAGTTCTGTGGCTTCCGAGCACTGACTCCATGCTTCTCAAACTCCCACCTTTAGTAAAATGCACATGCAGAACCAGTCCTCAGGCTGTGCACCCCACATTTGAAACTCATTCCCCCCTGAAATCCAGACTATAGCCCCATGTTGGTCTTTCAAAAAACAGCTTAAAGACCATCTGCTGCCTACATTCTGCCTGCACATCACTCCTGCCTAGTTCTGAGGGAAGCTCAGAAGCATGAATAATGGTCAATTTAATCACCACTATTTCCAGTTATCCTCACCTCGCTTACCGTTTGGGCAGGGCTTTGATCCCTTGGTTGATTTCACTTTAACAGGTTTCATATGGGCTGTTGCCATTCCACAATGACTTGATTGTTACTTTTTCCTCCACCCTACACCGCCTGTTTTGCTTGGGTTTTGTCTACCGTTATTTCAGTATTCCTCTAAGTCTAGCACCATTTAACTGCCCCCCTATAGCCCCCAGATTTAGTACTAGACGACTTGTTGCTTGCTTTTATTCTTTCACTTTGATAAAGCTACATTTTTAATGTGTAACATACCATACATGCTTATTAGCTCTACAGGGTAATTTGTAATTTCACCTCTTCTTCTATCATCTTATTTTTTCTCTGTTTTGATTGATTTTTTTACAGATATTTTTCAGCGCTCGGATTGTCTTGATCTTAGTACCCACCATACAAAGGTCTGAATAAATAAATAAAAATAAATACACTTAAGGCAAGTAGCCAATGTAGAATCACGACGTACAAGACAGCAATATTGGGTTACTAGTGCACGTTACAGTAATTTGCACAATTGGAGTAATTCCATACGACCAAGTACTTCAAATGCTCCATTGATCATGACATAGTGAAATTATATAACGTGAGTAATAATACGATTTGTGCAGTTTTTGGGGATACTTTGCTAAGGAAAGGGATTCTGCATGAAAGAATTCTTAGACCTTGCACGGGGCACGTTCTGCTGTGAATAGTCAAGAGCAGAGGCCCTGTTCTGTCTTGCACAGAAGGAAAGTGAACTTCTGCTGACGTTGGTGGATCGAGAAAGGAGGATTGTTTTTTTTAATTTTTTTTATTAGTTAATTATTTCACTTTAATTGCCTTTGTTAAAAAACATAAATGAAGCAGTTAAGATACACAAAAACATTGCAGATTTCTTTACACATTGTTTTAAAAAATGAAAATGTTATGTAAATGAAATGTGTTCCAAGGCCTTGCACATGCAGAGGCCTTCTACTAATTATCAATATCGGATTAAGAAAAGTCAGACTCAGGAGCTACCCTGCCAACAAAAGAAGAAATTAAGAAAAGTCTATGTTCGCTAGTTTATTTGCATTGTCTTTTTGGAATTGTCAGGAGGTTCATGGATGAATTAACAACGCAATACTACTGATTAAAATGCAGTTAAACAAACATTTGAACTATACTATTTCAGCAAGACAAACTCAGGGGCCTGCCGTGAAAAACACGGCAGAGACAGAAGATATATGTGCACAGCAATATCCACACACCTTAGGAATAACAACCCTCTTACTGGCTTTATTGCTTGTTAGAAACCTAACATTTCAGAGCTGATATTTTTCTGGTTAAAACAACTCAGTTTTGTGTTGCAGCAAATTCTCAATGTGACTGCAGCTGACAATTACACTGTCACAACCCAAATAACTGTAGACTGTTAGAGACCTTCAGTGCTCATCTTAATTCAAAATCTTTCTTAGTCGGCTAATTCATTGTCAAGCAGACACAATTTGATCCCTCAACAAAATTAGAGATAAACAAGCCAAGAACAGGGCTTGTTTGAAAAAATTAAAATAAAGTTATAATTCGACATCAATCCTGTCTGTTTCTCACGTTGTTCAATAGGCATAAAAGAAGATCAAAGTAACTCTTTAAATGTTGGTCACTGCAGAAGTAACCTATATCGACAATTAAAAGTTCCAGAATAGCCGACATTCAACATTCATCATACAAAACCAGCCATAACAGCACGATTCAATCCTCTTCCACTACAGTGGGAATCCATACATGACAGATTTGCAGCTATCAATCAATCAGTAAAATTATATCCCCAGGGTCTTCCACACCTTTCATTATAGTGGTGATGTTGCTGCGCATTGTCATGGAATGTGTTTGCGAGTACATGCTTAGTGGAAGAGTAAAATAGGAAAGGAATCCCAGTCGACTCATCAAAAATAAAGCGCTACGTGTCCTTGCGTGCTCTCAGAACGGGTCAAGTCCATTAGGCGGTGCAAATACAACCGGAGGCTCTCAAAGAATCACACCTTTACAACCCCTCCAGAGACGAAAACTGGCTGAAACAAGGATCTGGGATACAGGGGAGCTGGTGCCCCAAGGATGGGAGACTAGGGAACATCAAGGATGGGAAGTTTGGGGTGCTGGGAGGACGGAGTCCAAAGGAAGTAGTTTCTGGGATGCAGCAGGAATTGAGCCCCAAGGATGGGACGCTTGGGGTGCAAGTGCGAGCGACTTCCAAGGACACAGTGTCTGGGGTGGTGAGGGAAGTGGGCCCTCGGGATGGGCATCTTGGAGTGCAGGGGCGCAGGAGCCCCAACAGTGGCAATCTTGGAGTGCAGGGAGACTCGGGGCTCAGGAATTGGAAGCTTGGAATGTTGGAGGCAACAACCCCCAAAGATGGGAAGGTTCCAGTGGGGGAGGGACGGATTACCAAAGAAGTAATGTTGGGGAGCAAGGATGGGGCGCGTTGGGGACAGGTGGAAGTGAACACCAAGGAAGGGAGGTTTGGGGACCCAGTGGAGGTGGCGTTTGGGGTTCAGGACAGACTTGGGATGTTTGGAGAGGACAGGTGTATGATCCAGGAGAAAGCTGGCATGTTGGGGGAGCTTGGAGTGCAGGACAAACATGTACTACTGGACAATCGGAGACTTGGGTTGCAGGGAACACTTGGAATGTTGGGGGAGGGGAGCCCCAAGAACCTGAGTTGTGGAATGCAGGGGCATGGGATTTCCAAGGAAGTGGGTCTGTGGGAGGCGCGCCCCAGGCAGATAGGGAGCCTCAGCTCTGAGTTTCAAGGCAAGGAAAGCACCAAACATATGGAGAAGGGGATTGCAGGTTTTGTAGGGAGGGGAAGTTGCAATGAGCTGGATAAAGAAGGACCTAAAGAAATGGGGAAGGATAGTGCCAGAGAGGTCACTAAAGGGTTTATGAGCACTGAACCAGGTGTTCGAAATGAAAATGGGTTCATAGAGGAATGCCAGGACTTACTAGCAAAAGGTTGTCCTAGACTGACCTCCAGGGTGGTGCATGCAGAGGAAAGTTCTGAGAGTCAAGATAGTATGCTTGGAGAAAATACTCCTCATTGTCATGGAGAGTCTAAGGTGCCCAAGGAGGGCGCTCCAGGGTTACCTAAGCATGGGTCCCCTGCATCTCCAGATGATAAGAACTTAGAGGTCACTGGTGGACAGGGGAAAAACCTTTGGCGGGTTAAGCGCGGTACAATGGGACCAGAGGAAGAAGAACCACCAGTCAAAAAGTTGCATACTGAAATCCCAGAGCCTGGTGGGGAACGGAGCAGGAGGAGCCTTGGAGCAGCATCCATCACGAGAAAGGAGGCTTGTGATTGGGTGGCCACAGGTCTCGCGCTCGGAGCTCGAGCTCCTCGCAGCCCTCTCGCGCATGGCTCCTTTCCCAGGCTTCTCTGTCGGCTGCTTTGGTGTAGCTTCCAGAGCTTGTCAAACGCAGATGTGCACCCCGACCTGAGCTGCAGCCGCCGTGATTGGGGTAAGCCTCGCGAGTTCTACAAATGGCTGCCTGCTCGCTCGCAGTGCGCGCCAAAATATTTTGGCCCCTTGTAGCGTGGCTGTTTGGCGCTGCGGCTACGCAAGCGCTGGACGTTTAACTCGTATAAAAGTGCGGGTGTCCCAGGGTCCCAATAAAATCACAAACACCATGTTTCTCCAGATGCATGCGCTGTTCCAAAGGACACGCTTGTACGGATTAAACAAATTCCAGTGCTGTAGAGTATGAGTTTATTCAAGTCATCCTGAGCCTTGCACGTGAGCTGCAGAGTAGTGTTAAGTACATAACACCTCTTTTTGACAAGCTTGAGATTGCCATGGTTGTATGGAGAGACACACCGTGCCACAGTACTGGAACAATGAAGTCCAGTATGCTGTATTAATGTGCTAGCTAGAGAAAATGATGTCGTACGCTCACAGATGAATGGCCAGAGTGCCAGAGAAACAGAGTATTGGCAAATGCAGTCTTGGTACCTTGCATTTTCTTCTCTTTTAACTCTTACGACAGGCATCAACATTTTAAAAGTAATTAAAAATACAAATTCTGCAGTCTAAAGCTCAAATGCAGGTGTTTGGAAAGCAAATATGTAAAAATGATTTGTAATAAAAGCAAAAAGGCAAGAAGCGTCTATGCCACCAGCCTTCACACTGACTATTTTTTAGGCAGATGTACACATGCAAAATGCTGTCACTCAGCATTTGCACAGGCCCCAGGTTTAGTAACTGTATGCAGGCCGTTCAACTATGGATGGATAGGAATTGTCTGAAGCGTAACTCTGCAAAGTCGGAAGTATTACTGTTTGGAGGTCACACCTCTTTTTGGACCCCTTCCTGCTGGCCTCATCGTTTGCATCCTCTACCATCCCCAGTAAAGAAGGCTCTCAATCTGGGGGTTTTAATGGATGACAGATTGTCCTTCTCAGATCACATTAATTTAGTGACCTCTTCTACCTTTTTTTATCTTGAAAACCATTAAAAAGATACTACCTTTCATCCTGTGTCATCTCCAAAAATCTCTTGTGACATCCTTGATTGTGACGAAATTGGATTACTGTAACAGACTATTTTTCTCTGCCAACCAAACGGTAGTGAATAGATTACAAACCCTTCAGAATGCAGCTGGCAGGATTCTTTATAAGATCCCTTAGTATCACTCAGACCACGAAGAATATAATACAATTGCATTGGCTCCTGATTAGACCATGAATGACCTTTAAAAGTACTCTGCATCGCCTACAAAGTGCTGCATGGTCCGGGCCATCTTTTTTTTCAACATAGTTTTCTACGATATTCCCCAGGCAGGACCCTATGTCCAGTTTCAGCCAAACTCGTGATACCTTCCAGGTTCAAGCGGGCCACCAGGGGAGGAAAGAGCATTGTACTGGAAGCCACAAAAACCTGGAACACCCTCCCGCTTTACATCAAGGAGGCCCCTAATATAGTAGTGTTTAAGAAGATGTTAAATACCTGGCTGTACGAATCTTTGTAGCTTCCTTGTTATTAAGGGTACATCCTACCCCATTAATCTTTAAGTCAGCGCCAAGACGCCTCCAGGTATTCGATCGCTATAGAAACGATATATAACATAACTTGACTCAGTGAAAAGAGGCAGTTGTTGAAGTAAGCTAGTCTACAGTCCCAGGTTGTTCTGGGCAAAAGCAAATCATGAATGACACTTGAACATACCAATGGAGGAAGGGGACTGACCTAAATGCCCTGCAGCCGTTTATATGTTTGCAGGCACACATACATTTTATTTATGTGTATTTATTTATTTTTTAATCGTTTTTTTTATTTTGTAAAAAAAGAGGTTGATGAGCAAGCTAAAGTTCTGGCACGACCAGACCTAAAAACGAACAGATGATAGTCTGGCTGAAGATAACTCAGTCAGTCAGTCAAAAATTACGTGTATTTAGACCATTGGTCTTAAAACATCATAAAACATAGCCCTTGTACAATAATCCTGAAGATTAATCAGATTTGAGTAGATTGGATGTTCTATCCAGTTACAGGGCTATACCATTAGAATGCTGGCAAAACTTGAGAAAGTACTATCAGCCTTCATTAATCACGTTCTGGGACATTAGTGGCTCCAGAGAATGCTAGAAGAACAACAGATCAATCCCTACTTCATAAAAAAAATCAATGAGGCTAGTGACTTTTTGGCACAAGAGCTGACTTCTGCGGCTTGTATATCAATGAAATTGAGTATGAAGGGAAATTGAGTGGAATAGTTTGAAGTCACACATTTCCCTGGTGAAATTCCAGGCAGGCAAATCAGGCTTTTTTCCTGTTTCAAGAATGATTTAGATTAATGCTAAATAGAAGGATGTGGTCTCTTTGTGTTTCACTGGAAGTATTTTTACACAGTAACTAAGCAATCTCTGTATTGATCTAGAGTAGTAATATTAGAAAGTGGTAAAGTAGAGTGAAATATTGGGTGTTAGTGGATGTAGGGGCAATTAATGGGGTAGAAATCGAATAACTCATAGAACTCATTTGTTTCAATTCCTTTATCAGTAAATTTAAAGATGCATTTAAAGGGAAGTTACACCTAGTGGCTTCGTCTCACCAAAACATATAGGATTGTCCCTGACAAGCCCACTGATACCAAACTTTGGCCCCGATTACAGGATACCAGATTTGTTTGAAACATTTTTTTTAAAACTCAAGTATGTCACATGCCATTAACTGTAAACTACTAACACCCCAAAAAGATATCTCATTCTTGATTTAGGGTGACCTCTTCTCTCCAGGTCATTATGGACTCTATCTTCAGTCCTGGACTTTTGTGTAATAGCCTAAAGCATTCTGGATATAGTAGTCTTGTTTTTGAACCAATTTGACTACCGCAACTGAAAGCAATAATTTCTAGGTGAAAAGTCCAGGACTGGAGACAATGTTCATAATGTCCTGGAGTGATGTGGTCACTCTAGCTTGTTTTTCAAAGATCAGCAGTTGGATGAAATACACCACAGAGGTTGTAAAGCACATAGTTGGGGTTCAGGTACCAACATCGAGAACGCAGCTGAGATGTTTTATCAGAATTGAGGAGAACAGCAGGTCTCATTTGGAAGTTGGGCTGCTACACATACACTAGCCCAAACCACCACCTAAATTGTTGGTCTGCACACAAGATAATTGTGTTTAATTTGTTGCTACACATTTGGAGAGGGAATGAGCACCACATTTTTAATGTTTTCGCAACATCAATTTCTTTACTTTTTAAAAAAACGTTGCGAATAAGAAACATGAAAAACTCCGTCCTGTGGCATATATATTTGAATTATGCACCTGACTGTTTGAAAGAAAGAGATAGAATAGGTTTTGCACAAGTGCGCGCTCAATGAACCAGTGTTTGGATCCTCACACAAATGTAATCATCAGCACTTGTCTCATATATTTTTGTTTGTAGTGAAAACGGTGCTATGCTCACTGTCACGCACAGTAAGCACAGGGATACATTTCACTTGACCATTTCTGATGTTTACTTTCTCACCTGCCTGATCAGTGCCTGACCTACTTTTTTTCTTGCTTTTTTCAGATGTCTTCTATGAATTAAAGCAAAGGCTTGGGCGAACTTTTAATTATGTTAGCGAAATTCACAATATGTTAGCGAAATTCACCAATTTCAGGAAAGTTAACCACATTTCATATTGTTTTGCATCTTTTTTTAACCACAACGTGAACCGCAGCAGGAGACTGATTCGCACAGGAAATACGATGCAGAGAGACATTTTCTGCTTGAAGCTGTCTACTACTGGAATCTTGAGACTTAAAAAAAATGAAAATGGTGCGAGATACCGGCATAACACATTCCACTGCGAAAGTATAATTTTGTGAAATTCTCATGGAATTTCATAAGATTTTGTGAGAAAAAACTGCACGTACTTGATCAACAGCTGTTGCACACAATTTAATAGTTCCCAGTATCCATCATGAATAATCACATGTTTGATGTTGTGACCTCTGCCCATTCTGTGAAATAACATTAACCACTTAGCATCTCTTTATTGTGGTCATACAGGTGCACACATTATATGTATCAAATGAGATGATATGGAGGGTAGGCATCAACAAACAGAAGTGCATCTTTCATCATTACTGAAAAAGGGGCAGTAAAATGACTGGCGTACGCACTCACTTGCACTTTCTTGCTGCGTGTTAAGCCCACGCCTGCTACTTGTGGTGTTTATCATCCATGCTTTTGTTTCACATACACAGAAAGGCTGTCTCGAGTACCACTGTTCAGAGGCATTTTAAGGCATGGGCAAAGTACACAATCACCCGGTCCCCGAATTACAAGCCCCCACCCCCCCCCACCGGTAAGTGAATGTGCTTTTTATTTGACCTCAGACTACCCTATTTCCATATCTTACACTCCTATCCATGTCTACCTGGACCCCTGACTCTGTCCGTATACTCTGTGTTATTATAAGTATTTTTGGATCCAGATACAAGACTTATTTCAACATATGACTTAGTATTGATTCACGTGGCTTGAATTAGCAGGAAATGGCAATACAATTCAAATTTGTTCCGTTCAGGTGCCCCCAAAATATTTTAAATGACACTGCCACAGATTGGGTGTGCAATATTAAACATACTGGGCAACCTATCTGAACCATATAAAAAAAAAATTCCAACATTTTCTGTAATGCACCAGTGTTTTAATACAGATGTACGCAAAAAAACCTTTGGCATATTCTCCACACACACTTGTTTGCCCAAAAAAGGGAAACCTGATTTTTCCATTATTTACTGGTTTGTATATTTGAAAAAGAAGTTACACATTTGTAGCGGTTTTGGATTACTGTGTTGTACCGAATATGGAGAGCAGCTTTTTCCTCCATTCGTGCCCTGTACACAATTTTGCACAGAGCTTAGTGAAAATTGCAATTGACCACTTATTGATTTCTACTAGATCCTGATGGGGCAAATTAACTTAAACACTGCTCTGCATATGTCCAGCGGTAAAGAAAAAAAACAATGAGAAATCTACTGACATATATACACACGGATAACCACTTCCAAATGCAACTGGAATCAGCTAGAATTCCCAGTTGCTCCTTATTAGATGTTTAAAAACCACATGCAAGAAACTGGATCCAATAAAAGCCATTTGACACTGCTCAACTGGAATGTCCACAATGATATCCCTCTCGATGATGTGGTGGAGTGGAATATGGGTGGGCCTGATTGGTCGAAACTGGTTTTGGGGTAGTGCCAGATGTCTACCACAGCATAGAAATGCAAAATGTGTGTACCTAGCCAGGTGACTTGGCTAAATCCCCAAACCAAATGCATGCAAACACAGTGGCGGCTCCTCCACAATAGCGGAGGAACGTTGCCCCTCTGATTGGCTCAGAGCCAGCAAATGTATAATAAAACAATGTTCTTGCATTGTTTTATTTTACCGGCTCTGAGCCAGCGGTGTTGGGAGGGGGAGGGGCTAGGCATGGGGGGGAGGAGGAGTGCTATGTGCACTCCACTCCCTAGGTGCGCATATGTGTTTTGGCCGGTCGTCTCAGGCCTAAGTCGTTTTCTCCAGCCCAGCTGTATTTTTTTTTTTTTTTTTCATTTATTTATTTTTTTTGTCCTCATTCGCCCTCTCCTCGCCCCTAGTTTCACGATCCCGCCCTAGGGCATCTCATCTCATATGTTGGCTTTTTAGCTCTAAGGAGGAAGTATACCACCTTAACCGGTCTTCCTCAAAACTTATACCAGCCGAGATTTGGAGAAAGCTTAATCATAGGACTTCACACACCTTTACCTTAACAACCCAACCCTTCACCCAAAACATAACAAAAAGGGAGTCCAGAATCTATATCTTTTCTTTTGTCGATCCACAATATCCAACTTAGCAATAGCTCTCATCACTCTTATCCATTTCAAATCTGTAGGAGGATCTGCAGACACCCACATTCTACATATCTCTCTCCGGGCCAGCAGTATGCCATAAAACACAAGTTTTGCTTTATCATCCAAGCCCTTACCTTGTAGATCCAATCTTCCAGTCATAACAAGTTCAGGGCTTACCTTGATCTGCTGACCCAGTACTGATGACAGGCAGGTACATACAGCATCCCAAAATTTCTTTATCGCCGGACAGGTAACAAACATATGTAGATCGTCTTCATTAGGGCTATTGCATTTAGGACACACCACCATTCCGCCAGCCTTAAACTTCGAATGTTTTCTGGGAGACCAGTATGCCCTGTGGAGGGTGAACAAGTGATTTCTCCTTAAATTTGCAGGTTTAACCACTTTGTACAGAATCAACATTGTTACTTGCCATTGATCTTCTGAAGCTCTCTCCCCACAGGGTCTCCGGCAGTGTAAACGGTCCATCCTCCAACTCCACTATTGACCAGTACCACAGCGCAACTTCTTTCTTAATCTGCGTCTCCGACCCCAACTTCTCTTCGAAAACATTATGCTGACCAATTAAATTTTCCTTGCTGGCCGCCCAACCTTGGATCTGTAGATATTTAAACCTTGAAAATTTGTGTCCCCACTCATGTTCGCAATAACCCCATGGAACTAGGGCGCCCTCCGTAAACAACTCCCCCTACCTCTGAGGACCATCGACTTTCAGATAAATAATCTTAAGTTGGGGGTGAGCTTTAGTTTGGTCTTGAGATTAATATATCAATCTCCCACATCTAGGGTATTAGTGAACGGGACATTAACCCAGCCAATAAAAGTAATGAGAGGCACGAGACAAGGGTGTCCCCTTTCTCCCCTTTTATTTGATCTTTACATTGAGCCCTTAGCTTGCAGGATTAGGGACGCCAAGAGGTTTCCCCCTTTTGAATTTCAGGGATGGGCAAGGAAGATTGGGCTATATGCCGATGATATAGTTATTTTAACCTCCAACTTGCAGCAGTCGATACGATGTTTAGATGAATTAACTAAGGAATTTGGGGCGATCTCCGGATACCTCATAAATGCTGACAAGACAGAGGTTATGTCCTGGAATTCAATGGCAGAGGGCATAGTTTGCAAATCAGAGATACGTTATTTAGGGGTGAGAATAACACAAGACATAAGGGAGCTCACCAAAGTCAATTTTGTTAAAGTGAGGAAAATGATTTCTTCTGCTCTGCGAGGGTGGGCGCACCTCCCGTTGACAGTGTATGGTCGAGTCAACCTGGTGAAAATGATGGTTTTACCCAAGATAACTTTTTTGTTTGATTCACTCCCGCTTTTATTTGAGAAGGATTGACTTGGGAGGCTGCAGAGCGAGATAGGCTCATTTATTTGGGCTTCAAAAGGGTCCCGCTTATCATGGAAAAAGATTAGGAGAAAGCTTTTGAAAGGAGGGCTGGCGGCCCCGGATTTTCAAATCTATTCCTGGGCCTTCCTGCTGAAGAATTGTAGAATTCTGCTGGCTACCCCGGGGAGTTCAGATATAGGGAAAATGTTGGCTGCATTGCTTAAGATGGAGAATGTGAAGCAACATGGATTCATGTACAAATTTGCCGATCCAAAGTACTTAAAAAAATTAGATTAAAAGTGTTGAAAGATCTAGCGACGGTCTCGTTTAAAATTAGGAGGGTAACAAAAATATCATATTACAGTTTTATGGCACCGATTTTGGACACGCCAGGAGCTCCTCTTTGGTCTAAGGACGCGTTAGCCCAGCTGTATTGAGCAGCCGGGCTGGAGAAATCCCACAGACTCCCTGGTCGGAGTAAGGTGTCTTTCCTGACACAGTGTTCATCTGTGGCTATATGGCGTTTGTGTTTTATAGTTTGATCGTTCTGGTCAAAGTTCACATCACATATTCCATGTTGGCATTTCCAGAAATTCTTAGATTTTATCTTGCAATTTAGTGACAGCAAGGAAATAAGTATTGTTAAATACGTTTTGAGAAGTGAAGCGGGGTAGTTGGGTGGATGTGGCGTTAAGGAGAGGTTACGCAAAGACCAAATCTAATATGTAGAAAAACTGAGGTGGAGCATGCATTTTCTGTAAAGCAATGATGCCTGTTATTCCTGGAAAATAGCTTCAATGTTGAAATGCATGCAAAATTATTATAGGAATTAGCTTTTGCAAAATGCACGAGAATCCAGTGTTTAAATTATTTTACATACACATGGAAAGAGGTGATAATAAACTATTTAAAATTATTTTGATAACATTTAAAACAGGATGGGCCTGAGTCACAGAAGCATTTATGAGTACAGGAAGTAGCACTACAGGAGTACTCTCCTACGTTTCAACAAAGATTTCCCAATAGATCAGACTTTAGGTTCTGGTCCATGAACACACAACAGCTCTAACAAGCATTTGCAATGCAGTAGGTCTCACATTTACGAGAGTTTGAGCTATTGGCATTGTAAATGACAATGCCTTTTTTATGTGTTGTTTTTAAAACAGATAAATAAAAGGCATTGTCATGTACAATGCCAATAGCTTGAATCTCGCAAATGCAAGACCTATTGCATTGCAAATGCATGCTATATATTTTTTTTTAAGTGTTAGGAGGGAGCATGTCAAATAAAGCTATTTGAGAAAATAGTGCTTGGAGGCTGTAATTAAAGCCTACAGAGTAACAATACACGTAACAGGGGATATCACCATGGGAGGTTACAAAAGGAGACAAGGGGGTAATAAGGAGGGACTACTAAGCCTTTTGACCAATGAACAGCCACAGTTTAGAGTAACCAATGACACAAGCTAATGAAAAACATGGGCAGAGAGTGGGCGGAGCTTCAAGTCCCTGCTTCAATACAGCGTACCTCACAGAGCAGCACATGCGCTGCCCAGGCTAGACCTAAAAAGGAAGAAAGAGAGTCTTACTGTCTGGTTCTTGACTGCACCTTTTTGCAGACACCTCTCCTGGTTAAAACCCAGACAGAACATGCACTCTGTCCCTTTATTAAGAAAGATTGCAAGCTCAAACGGATAATATGCTAAATAGAGGACGTGCACAATGGCAATAAAGGATCTATGCTGAAAAGAGGACATATGTGCAAAGGTATCTAAATCAGAGCAAAGTGCTATTGTGTGCTACTCTACTCTTCAGTTTTTGTACAGCCATGGCTAACCACAGACCTCCCAGTGCTTTCACAGCTACTTGAGAACCGTATGCGTCTGCATTCTGCTTGGTTGCACTTCATAAGTGTCTGGTTGTAGCTGCATTATTGATGAAACTCCCTGCGACTATGTCCTCTGTATGCACTTAGTGTTGGCCTACATTTAGCTGATGTGAGCAGACAGATCCAGGCAGCATCGTTGAGGGTGTCCCACAAGAAAATGTAAAAAGTTCTCTCCGTCTCCATCAACAGTGGAAGAGAATTGCTTAGCGGTGAACCTACCCCTCATTCTCTTCTTTCTTCTCATCTGTTTTTCCTTTAATGCTGCTTAATAAACAGGAGGTTTCTCATCTACTGTGAAGGTCTGCCATGGGCCTGGTTCCTGGCATATGTGTCAGTAATCATGTACAGTAACTCCGGCTTTGAAAGCAGTCTTCCATCTCCCAGTGGTATTTAAGGTTAGATTTAAGATGTTACCTTTAGTTACAGGGTTATGCTTGTAGTTTACTTCCCTCAGTTGCATATGTTGGCCGGAGGAGCCCAAGAAAACTGACTTATCTGTGAAGATAATCATTCATAATGCAGTTTAGGCTATAGCTTTCTTGAAATACACTATACTTTCAAGTTACCTTGCATATATGTATAGTTTGAGGAGCAGTCAGCAGCGGCTCCTCCGCTAAGTCGCGGGAGGTCTGGGGTCACAGGGAGGAGGAATAGTTTGTGCACTATAAATGCGCATGACAGTTTGGCCATCTGTCTTGGGCCAGCCGAACAGTCATGCACACTTAGCATTTCTACGCCTGGCTGTATTTCACAGCCGGGTGGAAAGCAATCTATCTGAGTGACCAAACAGGCTGCTCAGACCAATCACAATGCTGCTGTCATGCTGGTGACAGCAGCGCCGTGATTTCCTTAGGAGAGCCAGTGTGCTGCCGGGAGCCAGGAAGAGAAGAGGACATAGGAGAAGCTGCGCCGTAATCAGGTAAGTGTTTTTTTTATTATTTTATCCACCCCCCGCCTCACCCCCCCCATTCCATAGCAGCCACCACTGCGCGCAGTATGATAAAGTGATTTATGCAGAATCGCTTAAGTTCATGTCTAGGAACCGAAGAAGCCAAGATTAGTAGTAAAAAAGTAAAAACTCTCAGTCCTGATGGAGGGAACGTAGGGCCTGATTGGCAAAGAAGTTTAGCCATTGTGCATCTATGGGGAAAGGCCTTGATGTGTAAGGGCATTAGTCACTAAATTACATTTCACACCTATCAGTTTGCCATCTGAGGGTATTCTATCAAGCGATCATTCAGCATCCCTGTAAGGGAACACGTCAGAGCATGTAGTAACCAGATATTTACTCCTTTTTAGAACAGCAGGTTATAATGATATCCTGTAAGGATTCTTCTGAAGACACAGTAATTGGAAGGCCACTTTATGATTAATTTAAAGAACATTTCTGGACATACTTCACACACTTTGCTTGTGTGGAAAGGAGGCCCACTGCCCTAAATCAGTGGTTCTAAACCTTTGGACTTCTGTGGACTCCCACTTAATCTTTATTGGAACCCAGGGACCCCACTGAATTATTATTGGAATCTGAGTACCCCTAATGAATCATTGCGGGAAGCTGGGGACCCGTCTAAGCATTTTTGATGATTTGAACCACCAAACAATGCACACAAAATGCAGAAATAAGCATTCGTCAAACAAATACACACATTATGAGCTATTTCATTCACAGTAATTCAAGTAATTTTAATGGGAGGGTTGGAGTTTTCACTAAATGCAACTGAGGCTGCTCATCGTCCATGCTATATTCTATTTGATGCACGTTCACTGCTCCTATAAATCAATCTGAGGAAACTAACATCATTTTTATCCCCCAATTTCTAATTCCGTAACATTTACAGATCTTTATAAAGTTCTCAATTTTACATTTTGTCTTTATTTAAATATACGTTATTAATCTGTTAATATTATTAGTTTTTCGAAGCACTTGCGGACCCCCTAAGTAGGCTATAAAGACACCAGGGGTTGCCATACCACACGTTAAGAACCACTGCCCTAAATGCATCTGTTTTCTGTAGATAGTGACGCACAGTACTGCTAGTAAAAGGTAAAATTAAATATATATACTAATTCTGTTTGCAATCTCTTGCATTATCGTTTTGTTTTGCTTTCATCACTGCTTTTACTCCTTCCCATTGTTTCCTGCACCCACAGGAGTTAGCAGTAAATGCATATGCTCTGTGGAATGGCAGTAGAAGCAAGGCCGACTGGCTGTACTGGGCATTGGGCATTTACCTGGGCGACTGGAAGGATGGGGGGCTAGTTTTGTTACTTGGGGGCAGTTTTGTTACCTGGGGAGGGCAGTTTTTCAGCAGTGCTGTAATGTCGGCCCCCAGTGACAAAATCAGCATGCTGCCATAATACACTCAGCTCTCACTTTCGTTTCCAGCCTCCCCATGTTTTGAAATGTTGTATGGTTTTAAAAGCACCCGCTGCAGAGTTCTTTGTATATTGAGCTCTTTTCAGCGACAACAAAGTGCAAACCTATCTCTGGTAATTATTGTTTCTGCTGGAGTGAGCTGGAGTTTGTCTAGTGGCAGTTTTAACTCATCTAAGGTTCAAGCAATCAATCAATCAATCAATCAATCATTGATATTGTAAGAGCGCTACTCACCCGTGAGGGTCTTACGGTGAGGGGGCGGGGGCGGCAGTTCCGTTCAGTCGAAGAGCCAGGTCTTGAGAGCCTTCCTGACGGTGCTCAGGGAGGTGGCGTGTCTGATGTAGATCGGGAGCTTGTTCCAGGTCTTGGCCGCGATGTAGGAGAAGGCTCTTCCCCCTGTTCTGTCTCTGTGGATGCGTGGGGTTTCGGCGAGGACGAGGTTGGCAGATTGTAGGTTTCTTTTGGGTAAGTTGAAGGTGATTCTCTCGATGAGGTATTGGGGTCCGGTGTTGTGGAGGCATTTGTAGGCATGAGTCAGTATCTTGAAAGTGACTCTCTTCTTGACCGGGAGCCAGTGGAGCTTCCGTAGGTGTTGGGTGATGTGTCCGTGCCGGGGGAGCCAAGGACGAGTCTCATGGCAGTGATCTGTATCGTCTGGAGCTTGAGGAGTAGAGACATGATGCCGGCATAGAGGGCATTTCTGTAGTCAAATTTGCTGGTTATGAGTGCGTGGGTGGCTGTCTTCCTTAAGTCGGGGGGGGGTCCATTTGAAAGTCTTACGGAGGATTCGAGGGCGTTGAAGCAGCTGGTCCTATTGGTTAATGGTGAGGGAGGAGTCAAGTGCGATACCGAGGTTTCTGCCATGGTTCGTGGGGGTCGGAGGGCTGCCAGGGGTGGTGGGCCACCAGGTGTTGTTCCAAGCTGATGGCTTGGTTTTGAGGTCGAGGACTTCTGTCTTCTCTGAGTTGAGCTTCAGGCAGCTGTTGCTCATCCAGGATGCGACGTCCTGCATTCCTTCCTGGAAGATGAGTCTGATGGTGGTGGGGTCCTTGGTGAGGGAGAGGATGAGCTGGGTGTCATCGGCGTAGGATACTATGCTGAGGCCGTGATGTCGGACGATGGTGGCGAGGGGGACAATGTAGATGTAGAAGAGGCTTGGGCTGAGCAATGACCCCAGGAGTACTCCACATTTGTTTTCCGGGGGTTTGGATAGAAAGGGTGGCAGTCTGATCCTTTGACTTCTGCCAGTGAGGAACGAGCGGATCCAGTCGAAGGTGGTTCCCCTTTTATGATGGCATTATGTACTCTGGTGGTGGGATACGGTGTTGAATGCTGCTGACAGGTCGAGTAGGATCAGGGCCGCGGTGTGGCCTTGGTCGAGGAGGGTGGGGATGTCGTCTGTGGAGGCGAGTCTGGTGGTCTCGTTGCTGTGGTTGCTGCGGAATCCGTATTGAGAAGGGTCGAGGATGGAGTTGTCTTCGATGAACCTTGTTAGTTCTGCGTTGACGGTCTTGTCAGTGACTTTTGCCGCGAAGGGGAGGAGCAAGATGGGCCGGTAGTTCTTGAGGTCTGTGGGATCTGCTGAGGGCTTCTTGAGTAGGGGTCTGACTTCTGCGCATTTCCATTCTTCGGGGAAAGTGCCAGTCTCGAAGGTGGTGTTGATGGTGCATCGTAATTCTGGCGCCATGGGGGCTGTGTGGTAGATGTGTGGTGGGCAGGTGGATGCCTTTTGTGGTTGAGGTGGTCTCTTCGGTCGTGACCGGTGTACAGGAGGAGTTGGTGGGCTGCCTGGCTGGCTGGCGTTGCCGGAGGGCGAGATGGTTGCGGAGTCAGGTGTTTGGTCGTTGAAGTTTTTGGAGGTTTTTGATCTTCAGGTGGATGTAGGATCTGAGCTTGTTGCAGAGATCCTGGTAAGGGGTGATGTCTGTGGCTTCGCTGGGGGCTTGGTGAAATTCCTGGATGACGCAGAAGAGTCCTTGGAGTTGCTGGAGTTGGCAAGGATTTTGTTGTGGATCAAGGTTCTTTTGGTGGTTCTGATGCATTGGTGGTATTCTGCCATGGCGTTCTTGTGGGTGGTGTGATTTTCTGGTGTCTTGCTGTTTCTCCAGTTCTTCTCCAGGTGTCTGCAGGTGCGCCTAACTTCTTGAAGGTCGGTGGCTAACCAGGTGGCTTTCCTGGGGCGCTGTCTGTCGGAGTTGCGTAGCGGGCGAGCTTTTTTACGCAGTTGGAGATCCATGTGTGGAATTTCCTGGCTGTGAGGCTGGCATTGGTTGCAGCAGTGGGGTTGTCGCAGTTGAGGGTGGAGTTGAGCTGCTCCTTGGTGACTCTGCTCCAGTTCCTTCGCAGACGACACGGAACAGATTTGGGTAGCTCGGGTTTGTCGACGAGTGGTGGTCAGTCCGTGGGGGTTGCGTGGTGTGGCTGAAGTGGATGATGTTTTTCTCCTGCGAAGATGGGGTGGAGGGTGTGTTCTGCCTTTATGAACTCCATGCCTTTGTACTTGTTCTGGGAATAAGGTCCGGATAGACAAACCTGAATATGTGAAACAATTGGAAATTTGCATAGTTTCTTGCGTGTAACTGAAGAGAACAGTAAAAATGGAATAAGAAAAACTACGACAAAAATCGAGTAAAAAGGAATATTGGATGGAAGTCTGCAAAAGCTGTGCCTGGGAATTTGGGATGGAATGTCGTCCCAAAATGCAGTGATGTAGTACCTATAGTGCCAACAAGGCAGGGCACCATTCCTATGAGCACTCTATCACAATTAAAGTTGTGAATACAAGATAAGGACGAACATTGTTTAAACGAGGTGTGCATTCCCTACCTTGTAAAATGGAGCTGCCTTGTGGGTCGGCATTGATGATTTGTTTCAGTCCGATGTTGGCAAGGTTGTCCAGAAGGTTGGTGGAGTTGGGGTCGCCGGGGTTGTTGCGGTGGAAGGTCAGGTCTTCGATGAGTATGTAGTCCATGGAGGCAATGGCGTGGGGTGCGATGAGGTCGGTGATGGTGTTGGCAAAGAGTGCCCAGGGGCCTGGGGATCTGTGGGGGGGGTCTGTGGGCAAGGGTGCAGCGGACTGTGGGGATGGGGCTGGGGCTGGTCTGGACCTGGAAGTGCAGGTGTTCGGCGGCGGGGAAGGTGTCGCTCGAGGTGAAGAGGCGGCAGGAGTTTTTGTGCGCGATGGAGAGTCCTCCTCAAGGGTGGTTGGGGCGTTCCTTCCTCTGGATCTTGTAACCGTCCGGGATGGTGATCCAATGTCAGGAGCGGAGGAGGCATTGGTCCAGGTTTCTATGAAGAAGGCGGCGTCGGCGGAGAGGGTGTCCATGAGGTTCCAGGTCTCTATGGCATGTCTGTGCATGGAGCACACGTTGAAAAGGATGCATCTTAGGGAGTCTGCGGTGTTGGCGTCGGGCGGGTGTGAAGGTTTGGCGGCAGGAGAACTGACTGTGCTGGCAATTGTTGTTTTTTCCGGGGTTGAGTGCGTGGTGGGCCTTCTTAGTCATAGAGGTGGATGGTCGGGGATCCAGGGTCCCCGGCGCTGGTCGCGGATAAGCGCATATGGGCTTGCCTTAGGCGTGCCAGCAGGGCGCCCACTGCGCAGCCATGCAGCGGCTGCCATTAATGAAGGGGGAGGGAAAGCGCAGCTGGGAGGCGGGAAGCGGCAATGGGAAGAGGCCGCGGTGGCGGGACAAGGGCTATGAGAACGGGCACTAATAGATAATAAGACAAAACAAAGCAGACGGCAGAACTGTCTAACAAAATGCAGGAGGTAAACAAAACAGAAGCAGGCCGCAGAACTATTAAAAATAACAAGGCAGGCAACAATGAGGGCACAAAACCCTGCAGCAGGAACCAGGGGCAGGCAGAGGGCGGGTCGAGAGCGGTCTCGAACTCTGCTCGCACCAGGCAAAGGCAGCGACAGACAAGCAGAGCTGCGGGAGAGAGAGCGGGCCTCTTGCCAGAAGGTCAGAGATCTCGCTGAAGGTTATTATGCCTGGTGCAAATAATGTGTACTATGCAGATCACATAAGTGCATTTTAGTGCATCGTTCTGTGGGTTACTGCTTTTGTCACAGAGATCCTGTTGTTACTGTGCAATTCATAAGTTACAATAGTAATCTAGTACAGTGAGCTAGGAATTGCCATCGAAGAGCTGAATGCAAAGTGCATGGTACAGGTGATAAAGTTATGTTTTTTCCAGTATTTCATTATCCTAATGTTGCTAAATCGGGTTTGTTTGGGTAGAAATAAATTCTTATTAGTAAATGGAACCCTAACTGTGTTACATTTTGAATCCTGAGTTTGTGCTTCTCCAGCCCTAGCACTCTTAAAAAATACCTACACCTCGTAGTGCCCATTGTTTTATGTAAACTTTTTTATACACTGACATACTCACATATTCATTGTCTCTATGTGTATGTGAGATATAAAGTGCTCCGACACCACAATCTGGTGTACGAGGCACTATAAAACAAATGGAGTACATGTGAGAGAAGGGCTATGGAGAGATAAGGGGGAATGTGGTAGGGTGATAGTGAGGGAACTATTGAAGGACCCCAATAAACATTGTTGTATCCTGGGGCACTGAAAGCCCATCATTAACTATGCTTTAAAAGTGAATTCAATTGAATTTATAATGAAAAATGTGTTGTAGAATGCACCGTTTTCCCCTACATTTTCTTAGTGGTAGAAAATCGGCCCAAATCCTCCGTGGTCGGGCTCCAGGGTTGGATTGGGATTGAAAATCGGCCCGGGCACGCAGAAAAAAAAAAAAACGGCCCACATTTGCATAATCACTCCTCAAATCACTGTTTGGCGTAATCTTATAAAAATAAACTTTAGGAGGGGGGGGGGGTAAAAAAAGCATGCGTTAAGTTTACAGTAGTGAAACACGTTAGGCCACTTCTACTCAGGCCCCCTGCCACCACTCAGTATGTGCACACATTAATGGACCGGCCAGCGAGAAAAAGTGACACCTCTTGCTAAACGGAGGTAACGAGCGCCCATCTGCCTCTAGAAAGGCCACTCAGACACCTTCGGGGCCGCAGGCTGTATTCGAACAATAGAGACAGCGCCCACATGGCCCCCCAGACTGCTAAAAAAAAGAGGCCCACAGCAGCACTCGGACACCGGCCCCTCGGGCATTGCCCGAATGCCCGCGTTACCAATCCGACGCTGTCAGGCTCACTTGCTGCGCATTGTATTGCGGTTATTCTGACAAAATCTGCCAGGGCTGCTTCGTGTTCCCAGTCTGGCCCGGAGAATAAGCGCCTGTATCGCTGCAAACTGGCGTTTCTTAAAGTACCGCCTTGTTACCTGCCTTTTCCCGACCCAAGGGAGCGCGTCTACTTTGCTCCTGCCAGCAGAGACAGTCAAGACATAAAATAGAACATAACGCGTGATTACGAACAACCCTTGCGGGCAGCAGAGCCTGCTATAGATTTTTCAGTGTTGTACTGTCGAAATAAAACGTGGAAGTCAATAGGCACCCAGAGACTCCTCAGAAAGGTTACTTACTGGCAAACCTGAAGACATTTTCTTGTTTTCTGAGTTAAATAAAATTGGGACACATTGTGCGGTGAATTTCCAAGGCAAGGACGCCCTCAGCTTGGCCAGAAGTTATTTTTTTCCTATTATTTGGATAGAAGGCTCTCTTGTGAGTCTGCGATATTAGTTATTTCCCGTAGTGTCATCTGCAGAGTGCTGACTTGCGATTTATTTTTCAAATAAAGCTGTAAAAGAAGTTTCACACCAACTCGCCGTTCTAAAAAGGACACATCGTTTTAACACTTCTTTTTGAGGCTGTGGAAGATTTCTCCCCACGCAATTAAAACCTATGACTCTGTGTGCAAATGTGTGAACTGAGAGAGCTTTTTTTGGAAGTTGAAAACCGCATGCTTTGGTAACAGTACAAAGACGCTTGTCACAGGAACGCAAATAAATGAACTCGGCAGGGCCAGACAGGTCTTTTGTTCCACCGGGCATTTCCCCGGTTGGGTGGAGCCCTTGGGCTACTCCTGGTGTCTCTGTCATTTTCCCATCATTCCCTTTCCCCAGCTCCTCATGGTTATTTGCAGCAGGCACAGGGAGGCTTCAAGAGAGAGAGAAGGAAGGTGGGGGAAGGTAGAGACAAACCGATCAAAGAGGGAGAACAGAGAGAAGGAGAGAGTATAGATGGATGGAAAGAGAGAAGTTGCTCAAGGAGTTGAAGGAAGGGATGGTTCGTGCATTTTTCCCAGGGCTGCTTTTCATTCCGCAGTCCAGCTCTGGAGCTCGGTGAACTCTTTAAAGCCCAACCAGAGCCCAGAGGTGATCTTAAAGTTTATATTAGTTCTGAACATTTTATACAACCTATTCCTCTCTGGCAGAGCACTACACGGTCAATATGTTTACAGGTTCAAAACCCATCGGGTTGACTCAGCCTTTCCTTCGTCCAAGGTTGTTAAATGAGTACGTTTCAGTTGGGTAATATCTGATATTAAACACCAAAATGCCCCTCGAGATGAATGTCTTTTTCAAACACACACGTTGTGTTATTTTAAGCTTAAATAACAATGTTATATAATTGGTTAGTGCTCCTGCCCAAACCAGCTTCGTAATATGATAACTGGTATTTCCCATATTCAGTAGGAAATGGACACCATGTTGTGTTTTAGCTGTCACTGCCCTTCAACTACCCAGGGGCTTCATTATGCGTTTTAATGTCACTACATATATCCCAAATATCCATGGTCTGCTGTATGTATCTGAGACGTCACTTGTCATACTCAATTATGCCATTTGTATTTCTCTGCCCACATTCTAATACCCATTATGTGTTTTCGATGTCACAGCCCACGTTTAAGTATTGATGGCCTCTATTATGCATTTTAGAAATCAGTGCCCGTATTCAAGTACCTATGAGCTTCATTATGTGTCCTTGATGTCAATGCCAATGCTCAATACTTGTAGCCTCCAATATGTATTTGACTCAGTACTGGGGTCACTCAAATTATGATGAACTTTCATACATGCTTCAGTGGGTGTGGTCGATGCAGTTTTATCTCCGGATAGCGACAACAAAAATATTTTAATTGAAAAATATCAGAGTAAAAATATTGTATGCCAAAATATCACATTTTAATACTTGAAATGGTGTACAAAAATATTGACAACTAAAATATTGCAATTAAAAATATAGTAAATACGAAAATATCAAACACTAAAATATAGTCAACAAAAATAGAGTAATTTTAAAGTTAAATTAGACGTAACTAAAATACATGTTTCAGTAATATAGTATATACAGCTATATCAAATATAAATACAAAAAATATATTTTTATTAAAAATATTTAGTTTTTTCCAAGCAATACAAAATTTACAGTTCTAATCATACAAACAAATGATATTAAGAAACCTAAATATGTAAAACTCTAAAATATGTATTTGTCAAAATAGCCTTAAGAATGACATATATTTATAATAATTAACTACATACTTTTTTTAAAAAGTAAAATATATCAAACTATCTTTATATCTGTATTTTAAAATTCTAATTAAATATTAAACTCATTTATACTACGTATACATTGTATGTAATTGTTAAAATATGTAAAATTTCATTTTTCTCAAAAAATGTTGAAATGTTTTTTAATCTATTTTTAAAACATTGGGGACAGTGCATACATTAATTGTGGCTACATTAACTATTCTAACTCCATTTGTACAAACTTGGGGAAAGTGTATATCTATTGAATGGGGTGATGAAATGGTGAGGGGATTTACTTTTCATACTAAAGCCCCCCCTAACCTTGGGGAAAAAGTATATATTTGGGAGTTGGGGTGTCAGAATTTTCTCTTTTAACCTTAGTTCCACAAACACTGTGGAACGTGCTTGTATTTGGAGGTATTGAATTACATGGGGAAATTACAAATATATATAGAAGAGTAGTTCCGACTCAGTATAAGAATTTTAAAAAAGAATTTAGGGAAGTTACATAGATATAACTAATTATACTGTCACTAAATACACATTTGTGTTATTGATTATAACAAATGTATTCAAAACTGCATTATAAAAAGTTTACAAAATAAAACTGTCAAACAAGTAAAAACAAACATGTTAACTCATGTTCATACTGTAAAGTGATTTATAAAAACAATTACATATTAACTTGAATATCAAACCCTAAAATATTTTCTTTAAATAACAACTGTTATTAAAATACTCATATTAAATCAAATTATCAATGAAATAATCAATTAAATACCACAAGAGATATGCCATTTAATCTGGCTGATAATTGTAAACTACCCATTAAACATCCCCAAAACGTTTTTCAAGTTTTTTAGGATTTATAAAATATCAATTAAAAAAAACAAGAATATATTTAAATGTTTTTTATAATCAATTGTAAATTACTAAATAGGAAATAAGCATTTAAAAAAAGTATATGTAATTATTAATTTCATAATCATTAGTAAATCATTAGATAAAACCAATACCTACCCAACCCCACAATAAATGCCACACCCACAAAAATAGAAATAATAATATATCAATTATTTTAAAATATAAAAACATTTTAAATGTAATTATATAATTAACCACAAATTGCATATAAAAGTGTTTTCTAAAACATTACCCACCCAATTCCTATAACTAATAACCCCCAAAACATGTTAAATAGATGCAAAATTAAATAAGAATAATGTGATATATGTTTATATTTAAATGTAAATATATTAAAAACTAACCAAATTACACAATACACATAAATGAGTTCATATACAATTATGTTATAGTGTATTATATTCTAAACACCAATATAATGTACTGTTCATAATAAAATAAAAATATCCTCAACGATAACATTTTGGAAAAAGCAGGACAAAACCAACATTGGCAAAGCCGAAAGGGTGGAACCATGGCCAGAGCAAGAGGGAGAGGTGTGGCGCAGCAGCCAGGGCGGCTGACTCCGGAGCGCGGGGCTCACAGTTTGATCCCCAGCGCTGGCAGCAGCTCAGCCCAGCCCAGCGCCATGTGACTCTGGGCAATAGCTCGCTTAATCTTCCCGACGGCCCCCAGCACCTTGAAACACTTAGGGGTGATTAGTTTGAGCTTTACAAATACCGGATTATTTAGAGTTGTTGGATTTACCAATGCTTGTTTTTTGTGTGTAGTATGCCCAGCACAGTGTTCCTTCATCTCTCTATCACTCCAACTGTGTGAAAAGGAGGGCACACTGACTCAGGCTAATTGCAAGCACCTTTTTGAGCTTCCTTCACAAACTAAAGTGTCCTGTCTAGCATCTTCTTAATGCACAGCTGTGCCAACATCCGTCTTCTACTGTGTTTGAAGCATTCTCATTGGAGCGCATCATGGAAATAAATAATAAAAAGCTATTAAAGTACTCGGACTTTCAAAAAACAGAAAACAGTCTGTCCCACAAGTGTCATTCTCTTACATGCTTTAGACAATGTTTTCTCAAAAATATTCACGATACTGGTCTAATTTTCCAAACAAGATTCTCAATCTCAAAACTCCACGTCACCTCAAGAATCATTTTATGCATTTTATGTAAACATCTATGCAGGCAAAAATAATTTTCATATACAGCGAACACTCCAAATATTTGTTACTGTAGGTCTTTAAAGACGCCCTGTGACTAGAGATTGTGGTCTGTGACGTCACTGTCATCATGACCCAGGCGGTAAGAAACCTTCACGCAGGTTGATACCAAAACTCTCTATCCCAGACATTTGAGATGTACATTAGGTTTGAAAGCTGAGTCGTTTCTCTCACACATGAATATATATAACTTTATCATTTAGTCTGTACACAGCAGATACAATGTCGGGTTTATCACAGCCTTCATTCTGTACTGTACATTGTCAAGAAAGGCCGCGGCTACTGCACTGAAGTTTCTTTAGCTCTGAAGTCCCAAAGACAGAGACATACGTTCAGTTTTGTTTTGCATTTAATTTTGACTGGTTCCTTGTTGTGATTGGCCGCCCTCTTGTGGTGCTTATGAATAATGCTTCTGTTCTGGAAAACCAAATATTTAACACAATGAAAGAGTCACAGACCAACCCTGGCTGGACGCAACACACGAATACTAACAAGCACTGGCAAAGCCAATAGGTCTTGGCAATTCGAAAGATATTGGTGTTGTCCATGTATGTTAGCCTTGCTGAATACCAGCATGGCTGCTGTTCACAATGGCCGAAAGACTTGTACATCTGTAGTCAGAAATGAGAACTATGGACTACAAGTCCCAGAATGCAGTGCAAAATGTGGGCTGCCTGATCTCTTCACACGTGAACTCAGAAAAAACAAGAAACAAAAACAAGCATTGGAAATGCAATAGGTCTCGCATTAGAAAAGTTGGAGTTATTGGTCTTGTAAATGACATATTTTATTTATTTGTTGGTTTTTAAAATTGCTAAATTGATGGCTTTGTCATTTACAATGCCAATAGTTATAACTTTCGCGAATGTGACACCTATAGCATTTGGAATGCAACATGTTTTGTATTTACGTCACTTAGATGGCAGCTCTGGTCGTTAGGCCACATCTCTAGAGAGCAGGAGAGTGCAGCAGGGGAGAGAAGCACAGCAATGCAATAGGTCTCGCATTAGGAAAGTTTGAGCTATTGGTACTGTAAAAGACAAATTTTTTATTTATGTGCTTGTTTTGAAAATAGCGAAATTAATAGCTTTGTTATTTACAATGCCAATAGTTTTATCTTTCGCAAATGTGACACCTATTGTAACACTAAGTAATAGCTTTATTCGATAAAAACATATCATAAAAGCATTTACACATTTTTTTTAAAAATACATTTTTAACAATAATCATCACATAAAAACATTTCATATTCAAAACAGCTTATTGAGTGGGTAGGCTCGTTCACTGGATTAACATTTTCCTTACAGTTCTTAGGTGCCAAGCCCAACCCAAAAATTTTGCCATACAAGTAGAAAAGAAGGGTCTAGGATCTGTACGTAAAATACGCAGGGCTTCCAAGTGAGAACGAGTTCCCAGACTTCTGCAAATAGGCTTCAACCACCTTCGTCTCGGAACTACATAGGCACTACATTCGAACAACATATGGGACACAGACACAGACTCCACCCTTAAGTCGCAACAGGGGCAATAGGGTACAGTTTGAGCGGGCGGTTTCCAAGTGGACGTGAGCTCACATAATGGAAGTACCCCCAACCTGAACTTGATGTACAATGCTCTGTCCCTTGAGCTCTGAATGGTGTCTAGATAAGATTCCCTTAGCGGCAACTCCTTGACTGACAGAAACAGGGCTACAGATTAGCAATGATTTGTGCTTCGGGCCCTCTCGCTGTCCACCCATGCCCAATAAACCTTCTTTAGATATTGTTTCGAGGGTGCGGATTTGTTGGACCAAGCCTCGCCTAAGCCCAAGTTGTATAGCAGCTTTTTGACCTCCCTAAGCCAGATGATCTTATGAGAACCCGGTAGGGAC